>NW_003852724.1:337387-352866 GCF_000181295.1 Otolemur garnettii
CCCTAAAGGGAACCTAAAAACTCCATCTTAAATGAGGGGAGTGAAAGAAGCAGTGCAAATACTCCTTTCAACCCTGAGTTACCACCTTGGCATAATTTCTTAAAATTAAAATACTCTCAGAAGATAAATACAGCTACCTTGATTATATCACCTTCTCTTACCAGTAAGGAGAAGTATGTACAGTAAGAAGTCACTAATACTGCTACTGTTTCTACCTCAGCATCCTTTGCCCGGCTGCTGCCCACAGAGAAATACAATGTTAAGGTGCTATGTTGCAATGTATGTGGCTGATCTAGTTTCTAGGATCCACAACGTAGAGACATTACATGTGGAATGTCTATGATTTCCATTAGCCTCGAGGTTCTTTTGTTCCCCTGCATAATGAATGCATATACATTGGGTATCTGCTTAGGTGGGTACTAGGGGAGGTGTTCTTTTCAGGCAATATTAAAAGAAATGTAAGCTTTAGCCCATACATCTAACCTTATGCTTCTTTAACTCACAAGGCACTCCATAAATCTTTGTTAATTTATCAATTTAATCAAGATATATCTTTTGCACTGGCAGATTTAAAGAAGAAAAATTAACAAAACCAATTGTGATTTTTATCAAATTTATTGATAAGTTTATAGCTATTTTATACTGGTTAGTACAGCACTGACCACCCCAAAATACCTTTGTGACAACACAAATGACTGTGCTTTTAATGGAATGTCCCAAATAGATGTCATATAGATGTTTTACATGCAAGCTAAGCATCATTTCCCTGGGATGGAGAGATGATAGACATTGTACTAACATTTCCCTTGGAAGTTTTGAAATGTTAATATCTCAATATATAAGCTTTTGATTGAAGGTCCCATTTTATCACAGCATCTTAACAGTCAGTGTCTGGTGCAGTCAAAATTCACTAAAAGCAAACTTACACATATCTTTTGTGGAGAAATTTTCTTTGCTAAATATTCAATAGCTCTATTTATGCTCTTTATTTTACAGAATCTTTGTACATACATTTCCCCTCTCTCCCTTCCGAGGGAAAAGTTCATTCACTGATCTTAGATCTTTGAACTTACGGTGACAATATTATTTAAATCACAACATATACCTTAGTAGTAATTCTCCTACATTCATAGAGTTCCACAGATTTTATTAAGAACTGTCACCTTATTGAAATTTTTCCAAAGGTGGAGTTTAGCTGGATGATTTGAGAAGAAAAAAATCTAACTAGAACCACAAGGATGAACGGGCTGCTTTTCCTAGACATGCAAATAACAGCAAGGTACCATTACAGTTGTTCTGAATTAGTCGTACAACTTTGCATTTGGAGAAATGATTTAGAACTAAATATGAAAATGTCCTCTACTCTCATAGTTAATATTAGAATATTAATTTGTATCTGTTCTGAAACATGTTTTAAGAAACAGCTCTGAAGAAAGAGAGAAGAGATAGAAAGAGACAGAGTCAGAAAGGCAAGAGACAGAGGTAAAGTCAGATATACAAAGTCAGTTTACATAAGACTCGACATTACAACTGTAGTTATACGAAATAGGTTTTAAGAGTAATTCATGAAAGAACTAAAGATAATTAAGAAACAGCTTATGTTTACATATCCTAGAAAAGAATAATTTCTTTTCAGATCTGTTTATGTTGTTAGAATCTTCTTCTGTTTAGAATATATTTTACTTTCCAAAGCACCCTGACAGATGCTTGTCTTAATTTATTGTTCCCCAGTATTAGGATAAAGGAATGGCTTGAGGGATAGATTAGGGCTACCAACTCACAGAGAATCAGAGCTAAATCACTCCCGAGCATAAAGTAGCTAGAGGTGGCTATGAGAAAGGATAAATAGTAGGCAACAAAGAGGAGGAGGAAGGAGATGACCGCTTTCAGGGCTCCTGTGTGGGCCTCTGTGCTGGGGTCTCTGCACCCTGTGGCATTGAGTCTCATTTGTCTCATGTGTCTTAGCAGAGAGAGGATCAGGAGGAGAAAAGAGATCAGGGACACAGAAATGGGGAGCAGCGTTAACAAGTTGAGAGCTATCTTGGTGGAAGTATAATCATCTTTATTTACTCTGCATTTCAAGGTAAAGTTTGCTTTCCACCTTGCCTTGGTCTTGACACAAGACCTGAAATCATCATTCAAGTTCTCAGTGACTGGAAGGCTAATAAACACAGAGAAGGCAGAGCACCCCAGTAGAATCCAGACAATCACCCGGTCAATTCTCCACTTCATCCAGAGGAAGAGCGGGTGGAAAAAATTAGCTATCTTGAGGAAATAGAAAATGCTGAGGCAAGTTGCAAACCAGACGTTCAAGTGGTTGCTTAGTGTCCAGAAGAAGTCAATGATTTTCATTTGTTTACCGGAGACATAGACGTCTGGATACAGTATCAATATAAAACAATCTAACAGTACTATGCACAGTAGACAAATTCTGGATACAGCCAGGCTTGTGAGGATTAAATCAATGGAGGCAATCTTCCTATTTTTGAGCCAGTCCAGGAAGTTTACTAATCCAATAAATGCATTTCCTAAGATCCCCACTGAAAACTCTCCAGTTGCTATGACCATTAATGTACTCTCCACTTCTCCTGGCATATTTAAATAGAGACACATGCAATGTTTCTAGATGACCTGATTTTGCTATAATTTTCTTTACCTCTTCATTGTAGTCTATCTTGTGATGGAGACTGGAAGGTTAAATGAAGACCGCAGCTGATTAGTCTTGACAAACAATGGGTTTGGAGATCCTTGGTCTGGACAATATATGGACATTTGCCTTCTCAGCAGGTTGTACTTTTCCATGCCTGGTTACTTTAGGCTGAGCTACTTACTGTTTACCAAGATGCAAATTGGGCCAATTCCTTTTCACAGTCCTATACTGTTCTACTGAAGCTAACTTGTGCAAATTTTGGATTCATTAATCTGAGATTCATACTACTAACCTTAACACATTATTGACTGATCACAAGTTACCTAGTAACATGGGTAATTTCTGTGTGATAATGCTAATCAACAATGGGGTTGCCAGATGTGTCAACTAAAAATGCAAGACACCCAGTTAAACTTGAGTTTCAGGTAAATAACAAATGGTTTATTTTTCAATGCATATGCCAAATTCACAAGATCAATGCTTCCAGGAAGTACTGAGGATTAAATTGAATTATTATATGAGACAATGTATCTTAATATAGTGCTTTGTAGGACTTAGAAGACTGTGTCTTCCCTGTTGCTGTTCCCTCTCCCTAGATTCCATCTTTTATGCCGACCACCAGCACCAACTCCATTCACTGCCCTTTCCTAACTTGTTAACTCCTTCAGGTCCTTTTGGACTCAGCTCTAATAAAGCCCTTCCTGGAGGCCTTCCTCATTTCTGTTTCTTATTTTTATGCCTTTCCTTTTGTCATCCGTTGCTATTTCCTTCTTTCCCAGAATACTTATCAGAAGATATTATAATTGTAGATTAGTTTATTTGTTTCCTTCCCACAAACAAGAACTCTTTGAGAGCCATGGCTGAGTCATGTCATGTTCTTGTTATATTTCAATTTCTACTGAGGCATAGTATGCACTCAATAATTACAAGTTGAATGGATGAATGAATAAACAAAAGAATTCACTATCTTAATTCAGTAACATTTAACGGCTACTTATTTTGTGATGCTATATATAAAAAAGATTGTTGATTACCTTTAGATATTTTCCTTTTCATTTAAAACATTCCCAAGGAAGCTTTGGGAAGTGGCAGAAATGTCTTTTACCTTGATTGTGGTGATGGTAACATGTGTATTTGACTAGGTCCAATTTATCAAATTATACACATTAAATACATGCAGTTCTTTGTATAGTCAATGTACCTCAGGAAAGCTGTTTTAAATTAAAAATAAACTGTTCTAGAGGGCAGTTGTAGGGAGTAAGATGCTTTATTTCATTTTCTCCACTCTTCTCACACCAAATAGCATCTGAGTACATGAGTCACTATGAAAGTTTTGAGACAGGCTATGTTATTATTCATTATTTTTCTTCCAAGAAATACAGTTGATAGTATCCTTTCTGATTCACGGTCCTATACTGTTTTACTGAAGCTAACTTGTGCAAATTTTGGATTCATTAATCTGAGATTCATACTACTAACCTTAACACATTATTGACCCATGCAAATTTCAACTTGCTTGGCTTATTGGTGTTGCTGGAAGGGCTTCATTTGTTTCTATTCATGCAGATTTTACATTTCTTGATTTTTGTGTCTCTCAAAACTTTTGTAATGACCCATGAATTTAGATCCTTAGCCTTCCCACCAGGAAACTGAAGATTAAATATGCTATACCCCTACAGGCTAATGCTTATTTGAAATAGCCTCTTTAGTATAGAATTATTGCAAAACAATAATTACTGCATGATATTATTTACTGCATGACATTTTCATGTGATAATTTTTGGACAGAGGTATCTTCCTAGAAATACATGTTTTCTTTCATCCTTCCTTCACAGACAATCCTTTTCTGAGTTGGAGCCCTGAGTTTCAAACAAACTTCATGATCGTGTAGCAATTGTTCAGAGGCGACTGCTTTCCTCTGATCTTAGAAATGAACCCTGATCCATATCACTTCTACCGGTATCCTGGTAATTGAAGTGCTCACAGTAACTATGGTCACATCGTCACCCAAATATTTTTTAGATTAATTTTTTCTGTTATGTTTTAAAAAATAAGTATAGGTTTTGTTTGTCAGTATCATATAGCAGGCAAATTATGAGAATACTATAGTTAAGAAAAAAATATTCTACATGATAGCATTTTGTCACAGGCTTACTACTTTGAACCCTAGGCATTGTGGTCACTGGAGATACTTAAAACATTGGAGATTAAGAAAACGAAACATAGAAGAAAAACCTTCAGACTAATAGAGTGACACTTTCTCAGATGTACTAATCCTATAAAGCAGGGGTCCTCAAACTTTATAAACAGGGGGCCAGTTCACTGTCCCTCAGACCATTGGAGGGCCAGACTGCAGGCCCCGGGATGAGTTGGCTGCTAAGTAGGACAGGCAGCGGTGGCAAAAACACCCGGTGGGCTGGATCAATGTCCTAGGTGGGCCACATGTGGCCCGCGGGCCATAGTTTGAGGACACCTACTATGAAGCATTTATTTCATTTAAATCTACAGAAAAATATAAAGTTTATTCTGGCATAGAATTTACAGGTAAAATATATTAACATATTCCATTTAAAACATGAATTCTCCTGATTTGAACAACAAATACGAACATAAATAGTTAGCATGTTAGAAATATAGTTGATAAAATTTATAGACTTAGAGCAATGCGTGTCTGTATTTTACAGAGTGGATCTTACTTACCAGTAAGAAAAACAATTGACAATTTCAACTAATTAGCATTCTAGTCCTAATAAAAGGAAATGAGTGCATTGAAATATATGAGAATTAGATGTAGAACACGGTGGGAGTAAAAGCAAAAATCTGACCAGATCAGAACACACACAACCTGAGACATGACAGACCGAATGTTTTAATAATAGTACTGCTAGGAGAAATTGGATGCTCATTGTAGAATTAACGTTTATTAATGATTCATTTTTCTTCTTTTTTTTTCTTTTTTGTAATTTTCTTTGTATTTGTTATAGACATGCATTGATTCTTTTAGTGACAGCATGTGGTTATTTCATTTCTTCCCAATTAATTTCTATTGTTAAATACTGAGTAAAAATCCTTGCAGGGTCTTGTTAACAGAACCCAACATCAGTTATTCCCATCCTTTCATCCAGATTGTGAAGTATGTTTAGCAGCACCCTTTGGGAAATGCTTGAATGAGTTTATTTCCTACTCAGGTGCTGCCTGAAAAGCAAGTTATTTGAGAAGAAATTTAATTTAGGAAAATGAATAGAAAGTTCCAGAATAAGGACAACCAGAATATATTACTGGGAGACCTCCCAAAAGCATCAATCATGAAATTGAAGCAACAGACAGGCCAGGGAAGATCTGAGTTTCTAGTTAATAAGCCAGTGAGAGTGATTCAGCAGAGCCATGAAAAGAGAACAGTTAAGGGCCAGTTTGATAGAAAAGAAAAGCCAGTAAGTGTAGCTCAGGTACACTTTACCTTGGGCCAAAGTAAAAGCTAAAAAGAATTTAACTAGGCAATACGTGCCTAATGTTTGCATTGAGAAGAGAGGTAGAGACCCATGAGCTCAGGAATTCTTGGAGGGAAGGGCGTATTAACATGAGCATGACTGGATTTTAAAGAGGCAGAAAGGATGGATTCTTTCGTTTGCTCACAGGTCCTGATAATAGTTAAATATATGAATCCCAAAGAAAAAAAAAACAGCTGGGAAAGAAATGAGAACAGACCTATAAGAAAGTTGTATTTTTAAAATTAGGTAATAAGATTTGCTTTTCAAGTCCATTTGTAAAACTAAGATTCACTTCACGCAGGCTATTTTTCTCCACATGGGCATTCTGAAAGATGCCTGCCTCAACCTGTCACTTATAATAATTAAAATAAGTGAATGACCCCGGGGTAGAGAGTTGCTAAAATCTCACTAAACATCATGACTAACGTGTATTCTGTCATAAAATAGCTAAAGGTCAGCAAAAGAGAAAACACATAATATATAAACAGGAAGAAGAGAAACAAAGTCACAATTTTTATGGCTCTCACATAGGTCTCTGTGTTGGGGTCTCAATAGCCTGTAGCATGGACATTCATTTGCTTAGTATGTCTCCACAGGGACCTTACTGAAAGCAAAACTGAGCTCAGTGACACAGTAAATGGAACAATTACAAACAGGCTGAAGAGAGTCAATCGCTTGAAGTATTGAGAGTTACTCACATGGAACATTTATTTCAGTGTTGTTACTTTACAAAACCTATCATCAAGATTCAGTACCAATGCTATTAGAAAGCTGACCAGCAAGGAAATGGCAAGGCACCCCAATCAGTGAACCACCCTGTCAATTTTCTACTTCACCCAGAGAAAAAGAGAGTGGGAGAAATTGGCTATCTTGAGGAAACAGAAGACATCGAGGCAGGTAGCAAACCACAAACTTAAGTAGTTGGCAAATGTCCAGAAGGTATAAATTACAATCATGAGTTTGTTACTTTCATAAACATCTGTGTGAAGTACTATTAATATGCCATGCAGAACCATTGCAATCCAACCAATTCACTTAACTAGTGCAAGGTATCCATTCCCCAATATGCTATTATGAATTCTTTAGTAATTAGGATAATAAAGATGTTTTATTCAGCAAGAAACATTATAGAGAAAACAATCTGAGCTCAAATATCACTGTAGATGAACTAATTTACAGATGACTTGTTGGAGTGTGATAAATAAATTCTTCAAATCATGCAATAGTGTTTTCATCTGTCATTATTTTGACTTTAATATCACTCCAGAAGTGTCCAGCTCTCCTCTGAAATAAAATTGTTTCTACATTTTTGAAGACTAATGCAATAGACTGTTCCAGACACACAGCTTGTCTAGTTATTTATAGGTTGGAAAATTTTTAATTATTACCCTTACAGAGTGATAACTGAAATGACTGGCTGAAATTTCTCTCATGCAAATTCAAAGAGATTTTATTTCATGAATTTGCAATTGCCTTCTTGCTTCAGTTCTGTATGTTTGGACCCAACAAATTTGAGTTTGGAAGAGGGAGTCACAAAAAATAAACAAACCCACAAATGTTTGATAAAAATCAAAATATGTCAATAAAACTTCAATTTTCATCACCATAAATTATAAATTACTAACAAACCAGGTCTCCTAGGTGGAAATGAATTTTCATTTTGAAAACGATTTATACAATCATAGATTGCAGAAAGTTAACATTTGGTCAGAGGATAACAATTTTTTGTCTTCGTTTAAACAGTTAGTTAAGGCAAGATGTGATACAAATATAATTAGAAATTTCAGTGTGACTAGGCAAGCACGTGGCAATACTTGCCAAGAATTTGTTCTCTCTGAAGTTGTTTTTTTAGAAATAAAAGTTGCTAGATAAATTTATGATCTTTAGTTTTATTTCATATGAGAAATACTCTCCAAGACAATTTACTTCCTAAAACAAGATCTCACGGATAAAAGCATTTTAATTTAAAATTAAGGAAATTTCCACTTTATTGTAGTTGTAATCAACTCCTTATGACCTCACAGTATATATTACAGTTATACCTATATATGGGGCAATCGCATTAAAAAATATTTTTTACTAAACAATATTTTCAGAAAATAGGACTCATTCCTATTATACACATACGTATGTGTATAATATGTAATAGAAAAGCCTTAAATTAATAACTTAAATAAACCTAGTTATCTATAAAATATTACTGGAAACAAAGCAGAAAAGAAAGTGATGCAAGAGAAATAAATGTTAGAGATTTCTGAGTTGGAAGGAAAGGTAGAGAAAACATTCTAAGAATCTTCAGGAATTGATGCCTAAAATTGCTACTGGCAGCTAGGGGCACTCATGACACAACCTGACCATTGAGATTCTCAAACTTTTTCTCAAGGTGGTTGGTCCTGGTCTACCCATTCCTAACTGTACCAACTCCCTCTCCTGGTCAAATTTTCATTTTCGAGATCATACTTCTTTTCTCCCATCATATATCATCCTATGCAGAATCTCACCAAAAACTGTTTTTCTCCCCTTTTGGTCAGGACAAACCTTTCCAAAAATGAAGGAGATAGGACAGGTAAAGATAAGAACTAGTTTTCAGTTCAAAGCAGAGAGTTTTTTACATGGTTTATTTTACAGGAAAGGCTAATAATGCATACGCTCTCTTCCCTATGGCCCATTTGCCTGAAATTTTCCTACTCATTGAGTTCAAGATCTTTGCCAGTATCTATATGCCAGAAAGAAACGAAGGAGAACCTCTTTGCATTTAGTCAATAACAAGATGTTAGTGTGGGATTTAGATTCATTTTTCCTGTGAAGACAAAGAAAACGTGCTTCAAAGATAACATTAGATTTAAAACTAAACAAGACAGAAATGTGAAGGAAAACAAGGAAAATCTTTAGAATTATGATATATGTTAATGATTTCCAATAACATATAAGAAAAAAAATGAATGAAACCCATGTGGGAGAAGGGAGAAAGTCTATTGTTGCTTTCGCTCTCCTTGTACTGGGGATAGTCCCTAGGGCTATCCCTTCCTTTGTGGAAATTCTTCACAAACCTTAACACCTTCAGTAAAGCTTCTCCCAGCTTATTGTTTCCCTTGATCAGGATGAATGAATGACTTGATGGGGAAATGACAGTTACTATGCTATCGATTATCACCAATTTTCTCTGACAAATTGGCAAGCCAGAGGTTATTATGAGAAAGACTGCATACTACACAGTAAGGAGGAGCAGAAAGACAATTGCTGCCCTCATGGCCCCATGTGGGCTTCTCTGCTGGGCTCTCTGGGCACCGTAGCATGAAATTTTATCTGGTTAGTGTGCCTACATAGGAAGAAATGTAACAAGAAAAATGAGATCAGGCAAGAATAAAGGGGATGATGCCTCTCAGGTTTAAGGTTATCTGTTTGGAAGCACTTGGAATTTTACTCAGTTTGGATTCCCAAGTATTGTTTTCTTCACAGCTGGCCTTGAAGATGCCACATATCATGTATTGAAATGCTAATAATTAAGGAGATAAGAGAGGACCCCAGAAGGATCCCAAAGATAACACTGGTGACCCTTAGCTTCAGCCAGAAAAAAATGAGTGGGATATATTGACTATCTTGAATAAACAGCAGATGCCAAGGCAAAAAGGAAACCAGGCACTGGGATTATTGGCAAGCGTCCAGACAACATCCAAAATGCTTGGCAGGTCACCATTCTCATACCCATATGTATACAGAGAGAGCAGCATAATGAAGCCATTAATGATATTACACATAACAGATTCTGGAGATGGCCAAGCTGATTAGGATGATGCCAGTCAAGGAGATATCTCTTCTCTTAAGCCAGCCAATGCCGTTAACTAGTGCAATGTATCAATTTCCTGAAATCCCTATAGGCAATTTACCAGAAGCCAAAATCATATATTTTGCTTGTATTGTACTTGGCATGTCAGCAGAGAGTTCTGATTTTGAATATCGTTGATGATGAAATGACTTTCAGCTGACCAGTGAAGAAAGTGTTTCTGTTTGGCACTTAGGTCTTGCTGAAATTTTCTTTACCCCTCCTCTTTGTCAGCTGCAATCCAAGTCAAGAAGACAGCTTGTTCTGCTCTGGGCTAGAGACTTCACTGATGGAGGCCAGTAATTTCCTTTTTGTACAATGACACTTGAAAAGCTCAAAGATGCACATAGGAATGGATTTGGTTTCTCGGATTTGCACAATATTTCTCATTTTAAGTGCTGTCTGTTTTTGATTCATCAATCTGAGCTATTGACCAAAAGTTTCAAGAAAGAATTAATTGTTTGGAAAATATGGATAAAATTTAATTTGGAGATAGACTATTTGGTCAATATATTGATACATTTGTCCCTATTATAGATTCTGGGTTTAATGTCTTAGCTTGTATAGACAGTTTATTCTTTGGTTGAAGAAATATTTTTTTTCATTTTTTATGTTTATTAAATCATAAACACATACATAGATCATGTATACATTAGTGCATTTATGGAGTACGATGTGCTGATTTCATAGAATTAGTAATGCTTATGTCACACTGGTTAATATATAGCTCATCTTGTTTACTTAATTATTGTGTTAAGACATTTATACTCTATACTTAATAGATCCGACATGTACCTTTGCATTATGCACCATAGGTGTGATCCCACCATTCACCCTCCCTCAATCTGACCTCCCCTTCCCCTTCCACCCCCCTCCTCCTTCCTTTATCCTGGGCCATAATTGTGATCTATTGTTCATATGAAAGTGTGAGTGATTGTAAATTGGTTTCATAATAGTACTGAGTACGTTGGATATTTTTTCTTCCATTTTTGAGATACTTTACTACATAGTATATGTTCCAGCTTCATCCATGTAAATGTAAAAGAGGTAAAGTCTCCATCTGTTTTTAAGGCTGCATAATATTCCATAGTATACATATACCACAATTTATTAATCCATTCATGGGTCAGTGGGCACTTGGGCTCCTTCCATGAGTTGGTTATTATGAATTGAGCTGCAATGAACAATCTGGTGCAAATATCTTTGTTATAAAGTGATTTTTGGTCTTTTGGCTATATACCTAGTAGACAAATTGCAGGATGAAACAGCAGGTCTACTTTTAGATCCCTGAGTATTCTCCATACTTCTTTCCAAAAGGGACATATTAGCTTGCACTCCCACCAGCAGTGCAAAAGTGTTCCCTTTTCTCCTCATCCATGCCAACATCTGTGGTTTTGGGATTTTGTTATGTGAGCCACTCTTGCTGGAGTTAGATGATATCTCAAAGTGGTTTTGATTTGCATTTCTCTGATGATTAAAGAAGATGAGCATTTTTTCATGTGTCTGTAGGTCATGTGCCTATCTTCTTTAGAGAAGCTTCTGTTCAAGTCTCTTGCCCACAACGAAATGGAATTACTTGTTCTTTTCTTATTAATAAGTTTGAGTTCTCTGTGGATTCTGTTATCAACTGTTTGTCAGAAGCATAACTTGCAAATATCCTCCCCCATTCTGAGGGCTATCTGCTTGATTTACTTACTGTGTTCTTGGCTGTGCAGAAGCTTTTTAGTTTGATCAGATTCCAGTAATGTATTTTTGGTGTTGCTTCAATTGCCCAGGGGGTCCTCCTCATAAAGTATTCTCCCAGGCCAATTTCTTCAAGTATTTCTCCTGCACTCTGTCCAAGAATCTTTATAGTTTCATGTCTTAAGTTTAAATCGCTTATCCAGTAAGAGTCAATTTTTATTAATGGTGAAAGATATGGATCCAGTTTCAGCTTTCTACAAGTTGCTAGCCAGTTCTCCCAGCACCATTTGTTAAATAGGGAATCTTTCCCCCAATTTATATTTTTGATGGGCTTATCAAAGATCAAATGTGATAAGTGTCTGGGTTCATCTTTTGGTTCTCAATTCTGTTCCATATATCTACCTCTGTATTTTTGTGCTGGTACCATGCTGTTTTGTTCACTATAGATTTATAGTATAGTTTGAAGTCTGGTAGCATGATTCCTCCTGACTTGTTTTTATTGCTGAGTAAATGTCTTGGCTATTCAAGGTTTTTTCTGGTAAGAGAAGGCAATCAAGGGTATACAAACAGGGTCAGAGGAGATCAAACTTTCACTCTTTGCAGATGATATGATTTTATACCTGGCAAACCCCAGGGACTCAACTACAAAACTCTTAGAAGTGATCAAGGAATACAGCAGCATCTCAGGATACAAAATCAATAGTCACAAATCAGAAGCTTTTATATATACCAGTAATAGTCAAGACGAAAAAACAGTCAAGGACTCTATTCCCTTTACAGTTGTGCCAAAGAAGATAACATATTTGGGAATTTACTTAACAAAGGACATGAAAGATCTCTATAAAGAGAATTAGGAAACTCTGAGAAAAGAATTAGCTGAAGATGTTAACAAATGGAAAAACATACCCTGCTCATGGCTGGGAAGAATCAACATTATTAAAATGTCCATATTACCCAAAGCAATTTACAGATTTGAAGCAATCCCTATCAAAGCACCACCATCATACTTTAAAGATCTGGAAAAAATAGTACTTCATTTTATGTGGAACCAGAATAAATCTTTAAGTAAATTTTTATTTACAGTTAATGAATGATAGAACTGTAGAATATAGAGGAAATAATATAAAAGTGTAGGGTGATAAGACTATTAAAGTAAATT
This sequence comes from Otolemur garnettii, assembly GCF_000181295.1. Classification (NCBI taxonomy): domain Eukaryota; kingdom Metazoa; phylum Chordata; class Mammalia; order Primates; family Galagidae; genus Otolemur; species Otolemur garnettii. Next base: position 350,191 of record NW_003852724.1, read on the forward strand.
TATCACATGTGACCTTCACTCTTTCCCCAAAATATGACCTGACAGAGCCTTTCCCCTTTCTATGTATTTACTAGGGCATTAAATGTCCTATTGAGGGAATTCCTTGAAAAGCATCGTAGTGTCTGCCTCCTCAACAGACAATGGATGCTTGAGAAGAGTGTCCCAATTTCAGTGGAGATGATGGGATCCTGGAATGTCAGTGCTTAACCATTTAAGACAAGATGGACACAAATAATATATTAAACAGCAAGAACTAAGTGGTGATTAAAATACTTAGATCCTTCGATGTCTTTGATAGTAATGAATAGGTTATATCTTTAGAATGAAAGAGATGGCCAGCCTACTAAAATCCTACTTAACTTTTATAACAGTAGAAATTCTGCATTTGGTGACCAAAAAACTGACTTGAATTGCCACAGGAAAGATTTTACCAGACTTCCAGTTTTTCTGGCAGTTGATTGCCCATCCCCATTCCCACAGATGAGGACACAGTACTATAAGACTTTCCTGCAACACATTAAAATCTTCAGAGGTTAACATAACCTTGCCCATATAATAAAATCTAGGAAGAGAAGATGAGAATGAGAACAAAGACATTTCTCTATCCACCATTCTATGACAAATCCTTGTCCATGGGGCAACACTCACCAAGTGAAAGTGAATGTCTGTGGCAACCTCACCAAGTGAAAGCAACCTGGTCTTATAATTGTTTGAAGGCAGGAATTCTGAAAAGGGCATTAGCCAAATCTAAGACAGCATGATATGTTCCAAGCATAGACTTTATGTGGTCAACTACCTGAGTGATACTGGGTCTGACAATTAAGTCTACCTGCTCATCCTGGAAAAAGTGCTACATACCTCATGGCTGAATATCATTAGGGTCAGCAGAAGACCAAGGGCAGTACTTCAAAGGTAATGATATTCATCAATGAGGTATATACCATCCTTTGTAGGATGAGTTTGTGAATTTCATTATCAGACCTTGTATCAGGACCTGCAGCAGGTACGGCTGGACTTACCTTGCTCAATCCCCAGTAATCCACAGTCATCTGCCAGGTCCTATCTTGTTTGTGTATAGGCCAGAGAGAACAGTTAATGGTTTAGTAGTTACATTCATTTCAGCATGCTCTACCCCAGACAGTTTGTATTGTTTAACTTTGACAACCTACCCAGGGATAGGAATTTGTGGGGGTTCCCACTTTGTCTCTTCCCTGAGAACAGTCTTTGTCATGTGCACCTTCAAAACTGAGTTCTCCGCTGAAGTTTGCAAAGTCATTCCTAACAGAGTATCTATGCCTGAAATGTGTTCTGGAACAGAGGAAATAAACACTATATATGGAGAAAAGGGGAGCTTTTCCAGTATCTAGATGTAATAAAGTCCATTCATCTGGATCATTTGCTCTTTGTGACCATCAATGGCAAAGAATTGACAATGGTGTCTTTCCATATTTCAATGTATGAAAAAACAATGGATCCTAAAGACATGGGGAGGAATAATAAAGGGAGAAATAAAAAAGGGGAAGCTCAATAGCCCCACTTGCTCAAACATAGGTTTGAGCTAATCTCAGGCCTGGAGTAGGATCTAGTCCTGATAGACCAGGGCAGTAAAATGATCAAGGACTTGAATTGTCTTCCTCATCTGCCAGAAGGCAGAAAGACAGGGACAGAACTGCTATTCAGGCTGTGGTTCCCTGAATGAGGCTGCTAATACAGCATTAGGGTGCTTGTCTATATTTTTCTCAGACTGTCTCTGCTCCCAATAGTTCATGCCACATTTGCTACAACATAACTCTTATTTCTCCCTTCCCTCATTTCCCTTCCTTTGTGGGTTTTCTTTTTCCCCTCTCTTAGCTTTTATGAGGTTATGAGTGGACTATGTCCCTGGCTTCCCTCGTTGCTCCTAAGTTTGTTATGGCCTTTCCTACTTCATCTACATCCTTTTTCACTATAGGACTCAACAAAGATAGCAAAGGTCTGTACCATTCTCTCTTTGCCTCCTGTAGCAATTTATTTTTCATCTCTGCAGTAAAAATGGCTTTATTAGGTCCTGAAAAACTGGAGCATAGACAGTTTTCCTCATTTCTAATTCTTGCAGGCCCTGTTCAGTTGACTGTCAGGAGGTCTATGCTCCTGGTAAATCTCATTTATTATGTCAAGCCCCCTTATTGTCAGAATAATCCTCTTCCCCACAATCATTCCTTGTGTTTGCCTTGTGTTATGAAGGTGTTGCCGCAGAGCTGTGTGGGTGGTGATGCCACTGATTTTTCTGCTTCATTTTGAGCTAAAAAAAATACCCCATCACCCTCTCTGTTCCCACAGGGAACTAACCAAGCTGTCAGGGATCCTCTAAGTAGTTCTGCAAAGGTCTCTGCAATCTCTAAGAGTCTGCACAGTGCATTCCCTGATAGTGAGTCTCCTGACTTCTTTGAACCCCATTTATAGTACTTGTTAAGCTTTCCCTTTCCTTTGCATGAGGGGTGAACTTGTCAGTAATCCCATTTGCCCTTCTTCTCTATGCCTTCTAGGTTTAAGAGTTTTCCTCTCCGTAATATCCCCAGGAATTCTGGGTTTTCATATCCCAGTTGAGCTTAGTTTGACAGATCTTATTTTGTCTTTTTCCACTTCTTTCCCTTTGGGTAGACAATTCTACATGTTAATGTTTCTTTTTTTTTTTTT
>NW_003852724.1:352886-357128 GCF_000181295.1 Otolemur garnettii
TACAGCATTAGGGTGCTTGTCTATATTTTTCTCAGACTGTCTCTGCTCCCAATAGTTCATGCCACATTTGCTACAACATAACTCTTATTTCTCCCTTCCCTCATTTCCCTTCCTTTGTGGGTTTTCTTTTTCCCCTCTCTTAGCTTTTATGAGGTTATGAGTGGACTATGTCCCTGGCTTCCCTGGTTGCTCCCAAGTCTGCTATGGCCTTTCCTACTTCATATACATCCTTTTTCACTATAGGACTCAACAAAGATAGCAAAGGGCTGTACCATTCTCTCTTTGTCTCCTGTAGCAATTTATTTTTCATCTCAGCAGTAAAAATGGCTTTATTAGGTCCTTAAAAACTGGAGCATAGACAGTTTTCCTCATTTCTAATTTTTGGAGAAGCTGCAGGCCCTGTTCAATTGACTGTCAGGAGGTCTACACTACTGGTAAATCTCATTTATTATGTCAAGCCCCCATTATTGTCAGAATAATCCTCTTCCCCACAATTATTCCTTATGTTTGCCTTGTGTTATGAAGGTGTTGCTGCAAAGCTGTGTGGGTGGTGATGCCACTGATTTTTCTGCTTCATTTTGAGCTAAAAAAAAATACCTCATCACCCTCTGTGTCCCCACAGGAAACTAACCAAGCTGTCAGGGGTCCTCTAAGTAGTTCTGTAAAGGTCTCTGCAATCTCTAAGAGTCTGCACAGTGCGTTCCCTGATAGTGAGTCTCCTGACTTCTTTGAACCCCATTTGTAGTACTTGTTAAGTTTTCCCTTTCCTTTGCATGAGGGGCGAGCTTGCCAGTAATCCCATTTGCCCTTCTCTATGTCTTCTAAGTTTAAGAGTTTTCCTCTCCATAATATCCCCAGGAATTCTGGGTTTTGATATCCCAATTGAGCTTAGTTTGACAGATCTTACTTTGTCTTTTTCCACTCTTTCCCCTCGGGCAGACAATTCTACATGTTAATGTTTCAATTTTTATCTCTTTGTCTTCAGTTGTTTCCATGAAGTTAGATGCAAGAAGAAAAGTGAAAAGGCACATGTGTTTTTCTAGTTGTATTTCTTCCTCTGGCTATTTAGTTTTTACTTCTGTTCCTAGTTGGGCCTTTGTCGTCAAAAACATGGCTCTCACAATTGGCCAACTCACTGCTGTGGTACATGTGGCTCTTGGTCAGTTAAAAACTGCCCTAGACCAGCAGACATTTTCAGGGCATTCATACACTCAACTCATGCTAAGGTTCAAAAGCATCTAACAGATGTGCCACACCACCCAACGTAGACATTTCTGGTCATCCTGAGATTTCTTAAACTAGGTGCTTTATTCCCCTTATCCAGTTCTTGGTCCCCCTGCTTCCAGAGGGCTCATCAGATGTTCTGTGGTGAGCAGGTGTATGCCAATCTATTGCAAAAGGCAGAGGGAGCTGAGAGACTGAACAAAGAGGCTAAAAAGCCCCCATTTTTTAAAGAAATAAATATTTTATGGAGACTTATGAACAACAGCAATGTCTTGGGCTGCTGACCTTCAATAAGTATTCCATGTATAGCCAGGTTTTAGGATACAATTTGTGTAGCTGATCACACCTCAGACGTTCTTGGTGAATCTATGACCACTGGTGAATGTAGGTAAGTGTCTTTTCCAGGGGTTATCCAGGTTACAGGCAGTGAACATCGGTCCTCATGGTGATTTTGTGTCAAGATGGTATGGCTCTTGCCAAGGAAGGAGCTTTTTTCTCTCATTGACACATAATAATTTATGTATTTATGGGATACATAGTCATTTTCCATACGTATAATGTTTAGTGATCAGACCAGGGTAATTATCGTATCCCTTATCCATTTCATTATGTTGTGAACCTTCATATCCTATGTCTAGACATTAGACATAGTACGTTCTTGTTAACTATAGTCATCCTACAATGGTAAAACATTAGCAATTATTCCCCCTATCTAGAACTAATTTTGTATCCTTTAACAAACTTCTCATTTCTGCCTTTGTTCTACCCTTTCCAGTCTTTAGCATCCTCTGGTCTACTTATACTTTTATGATATCAACTATTTTTAGCTTCTGTGTAGGAATGAGAGGATGTGGTGTTTTAACTACATGTTTGAAGCTCATTTCACTTAACATAATGCCCTGCAGTTCTGTACATGTTTCTGTGAATGGCAAGATTCTATATTTTTTTTAATTTTTAGTATGTCTCTACCCATTTTTAAACAAGTGATTTAGTTTTAAATGATCATGTATAGGTAGGAGAAGACATCGGGCTTGGGCCTCTTTAAATCTAGAAGTGAGATTTGATACCATTAATAAACCCAGACCTCTAAAAGGTAATTCATTAATGAGAAGACAAAAAAAAATATATGTCCGGAGGTTACAAGTAGAAGTACTTACCTCTCAATCACAACACTGAATGAAAGAAAGTAAAGACCTGTCGTTCCAAAAATTTCTAATAATAACCCTTTCATACATATACATTTGGGACCAGAACTTGTGCTCTGTATAGCTCAAGAAATTACCAACTAAAAACTTTAGCTTAAAGAAGTTCAAGGCTGGTAGTGACCCCAGTCAGTCTTGCAAGCAAAGTAAAATCGTTTCTGGCTGAGTACACTGTAAACCTGACCTTAAAGAAAAATCACAGATAAAATTTTAAAGAAACAGAGTCCAGTGTAGAATCACAAAATATACACATATTGAGCCAGCACAATCAAAATCAATACAAACATCAAAGTAAATAATCAGACCTGCAAAGACAGCAGACATCAGAGTTGGTACTTGCTTAGTTCACACAAACACTAGGGAAGATTCTCTTGTTTCTCAAGAAAAGTTAACCAGACAGATTTTTTTTTTAATCATATCTTGTCTTTATTTAATTTTATATCTGTGATTACAAAGTTATTACATAGAAAATTACAGAAGACTAAAAGGAAATAAAAATTATCTTATTCCCACTGCCCACAGATACATCCATTCATCCAGTTTATAAATAAATCAAATTAAAACAGACTTCTAAGCCACAAACGTAATACCCATTTATCTATCTTGAAATCTTTCTTAAAATCTATGTAGAGACATATTAACAATGTAATTGAGTACTGCAAAAGTACATAATTAATATCTCTTTCATATATTTTAGTGTTTTCTAATTTTAGTTTCAATGAAATTGTGTTATTTATGAAATTCTATAATTTTATAGTGAAAATTGGAGTACTTTCTAAATGTTTCACTCTAACTACATGAATATTGGTAAAAACAGTGGTGGAAGAAACACATATATAAAAACATAAATCTACTTAAGTTTATATAAAGTAGAAACCTATTTCCTGAAACACCACTATGAAAGAGCAAATTAAGAAAAAAATCAGTGCATAATATTTGGGAAAGTCTTAATATATAAAGTAGTCTCTAAGTTTGTAAGAAAAGTCATCACACAATTAAGGATGAGAACAAATGAAAAATCCCCCCAAAGCAGAGGGTATCGAATAACAACCCTCTAAAAATGTTTAACCTCCCTAGCAGTCAAACATATAAGAATTAGATGTTTTTGAAATTAAAGTAACAGCATTGGAAATAATAACTTGCTTTATTTTGTTACTGGAATAAAATATTTCATTTTTATATTACTTTAAAATAAAATAAATTATTAAATTGTCACTGTGCTATTTCTACAGGGAAATGTATCAGTTCTGCAAAAAAATTGATCAAATTCCTCCCCACTGGAATTTCCCTTAAAAATGTGTCTTAATACTGCTCTCTCTACATACTAGTCTCACTGAATCTTTGGTTCCTTTAATGCTCCAACTCCTTGTTGCCTGAAGAACTCTGCACACACTTCTTTCTTACCCTGAATCCCTCCTGCTCTGCCCACCTTATTCCTACTAATTATTTAGATTTTGAACTATAGCATCTTAACCCCCGTGACACCTTCTTTACTCTTAGGACCAAGTCAAGTCATTTGCTTAATATTCTGTAGTTTTCCTCCTCTAATACCGTAAAAAAATCATTTAGGTGATTTTTTGCTACTTATTTGTTTTACTAAAACATATTATTAATTAAATTGGTTCCCTGTTCAGTACTATATTCTCAACATCTAATACAGTTAGAGTTGAAAAAAATGTATCTTAAATTAATGAATGGCATTTATGCTCTATAATACTCTGACTATCCTTATCCGTATCAGTGCAAAACTAAAGACAACAGAAATATAAACATTGTCACAAAGATTAAGGGTACTATTAATATTATATATCAGAAA
>NW_003852724.1:357148-359375 GCF_000181295.1 Otolemur garnettii
TGGGGATTCAAACCCGCCACCTTAGGTGTATGTGGCTGGCGCCTTAGCCGCTTGAGCCACAGGCGCCGAGCCTACATGTTAATGTTTCAATTTTTGTCTCTTTGTCTTCAGTTGTTTCCATGAAGTTAGATGCAAGGAGAAAAGTGAAAAGGCACATGTATTTTTCTAGTTGTATTTCTTCCTCTGGCTATTTAGTTTTTACTTCTGTTCCTAGTTGGGCCTTTGTTGCCAAAAACATGAGTCTCACAATTGGTCAACTCACTGCTGTGGTACATGTGGCTCTTGGTCAGTTAAAAACTGCCCTAGACCAGCAGATATTTTCAGGGCATCCGAGCACTCAACTCATGCTAAGGTTCAAAAGCATCTAACAGATGTGCCACACCACCCAACGTAGACATTTCTGGTCATCCTGAGATTTCTTAAACTAGATGCTTCATTCCCCTTATCCAAATATTGCCCCCCCCACCCCACCGCTTCCAGAGGGCTCATCAGATGTTCTACTGTGAGCAGGTGTATGCCAATCTATTGCAAAAGGCAGAGGAAGCTGAGAGACTGAACAAAGAGGCTGAAAAACCCATTTTTTAGAAAGAAATATTTAATGGAGACTTATGAACAACAGCAATGTCTTGGGCTGCTGGCCTTCACTAAGTATTCTATGTATAGCAAGGTTTTAGGATAAAATTTGTGTAGCTGATCATACCTCAGACTTTCTTGGTGAATCTATGACCACTGGTGAATGTAGATAAGTGTCTTTTCCAGGGGTTATCCAGGTTACAGGCAGCAAACATCAGTCCTCATGGTGATTTTGTGTCAAGATGGTATGACTCTTACCAAGGAAGGAGCTCTTTTCTCTCATTGACACATAATAATTTATGTATTTATGGGATACATAGTCATTTTCCATACATACAATGTTTAGTGATCAGACCAGGGTAATTATCATATCCCTTAGTCTAAACCTTTGCCATTGCATTGTGTTGTGAACCTTCATATCCTATGTCTAGACATTAGACATAGTACATTCTTGTTAACTATAGTCATCCTACAATGGTAAAACATTAGCAATTTGTCCTATCTAGAACTAATTTTATATCCTTTAATAAACTTCTCCTCATTCCTGCCTTACCTGTTTTACCCTTTCCGGTCTTTAGCATCCTCTGGTCTACTTATACTTTTATGATATCAACTATTTTTAGCTTCTGTGTAGGAATGAGAGGATGCGGTGTTTTAACTACACGTTTGAAGCTCATTTCACTTAACATAATGCCCTGCAGTTCTGTACATGTTTCTGTGAATGGCAAGATTCTATTTTTTTTTAATTTTTATGTACAAATAGTGTTTGTATGTCTCTACCCATTTTTAAATAAGTGATTTAGTTTTAAATGATCATGTATAGGTAGGAGAAGACATCAGGCTTGGGCGTCCTTAAAGCTAGAAGTGAGATTTGATACCATTAACAAACCAGATCCCTAAAAGGTAATTCATTAATGAGAAGACAAAAAAATAATATATGTCCAGAGGTTACAAGTAGAAGTACTTACCTCTCAATCACAACACTGAATGAAAGAAAGTTAAGACCTGTCATTCCAAAAATTTTTAATAATAACCCTTTCATACATATACATATACACACATATACATATACATATACAGAACTTGTGCTCTGTATAGCTCAAGAAATTACCAACTGAAAACTTTAGCTTAAAGAAGTTCAAGGCTGGTAGTGACCCCAGTAAGTCTTGCAAGCAAAGTCAAATCGTTTCTGGCTGAGTACACTGTAAACCTGACCTCAAAGAAAAATCACAGATAAAATTTTAAAGAAACAGAGTTCAATGTAGAATCATAAAATATACACATATTGAGCCAGCACAATCAAAATCAGTACAAACACCAAAGTAAATAATCAGACCTGCAAAGACAGCAGACATCAGAGTTGGTACTTGCATAGTTCACAGAAACACTAGGGAAGATTCTCTCTCTTATTTCTCAAGGAAAGTTAACCAGACAGATTTTTTTTTTATCATATCTTGTCTTCATTTAATTTTATATCTGTGATTACAAAGTTATTACATAGAAAATTACAGAAGACTAAAAGGAAATAAAAATTATCTTATTTGCACTGCCCACAGATACATCCATTCATCCAGTTTATAAATAAATCAAATTAAAACAGACTTCTAAGCCACAAACGTAATACCCATTTATCTATCTTGAAATCTTTCTTAAA
>NW_003852724.1:360959-365747 GCF_000181295.1 Otolemur garnettii
AAAAAAAAAAAAAATCTGTGTCTGAAATATGACTCTGAGTACAAGTCTGTGTATGTGAATGTTTGTGTGAGAGAGTGTGTGTGTTGTATGAAACTCGAGAAGAAATTTTATATTTCACACAATTTGTACCAGCCTTATGTCTCTTGGTCAAGGATTATGTTGAGTCCTTTGCAGCAGTACTTCTAGTACAATTTTTACTCCACTGGAGTAAAGAGTAAGATGTGTTCATAATTTTGCTTCATCTCAAAGCACGGTATCTGAAGAATATAAAGATTCATTGCATTAGTGCTCTGATCCTATCTTCCCTGAATATTCTCTGTTTACTTAGATGTTTGATATTAAACAGTGCAAATAAAAGCAACTTTTTAAAAAGAATTAAACTAGCACTCCCAGAGGAAGCACCCATTTGTCCTCTTCCATGTTCTAAATGTCAAAATTGCTCATAACTTTCTACATCTTCGTTTCTTTTTCTTTGGATTTCTTGGGGGAATGGATGTCAATCTTTAAGAGAAGTTGAGAAAAACCCAATGAAAAGTCTTGTTTTAGATGCTTATTGTCACCATCATAATCTTTACAATGAATAGTCTCCAAGAGAATGTTGTTCCTCTGGGAAGTGTGTTGGAAGAAGTTGCAGAGAAGAAAATATACTAAACCATGGAATATGCATGTGAGATTAAAATCTCATCAAAGAGTGAAATTGCTGAAAATGTACTCAAACAATTATGGAGGATTTCAGTGATGGTCAATAACACAGTTAAAAACTGGAGGAAGAAAGCTGTGCAAGTGAAACAGATATTCAAGGATTTTTTTCCACTGGATTATTCTGCCAATCTGTCTATGTAGCTCTGAGATTTTCTTCTTTCTCACAACACTTTAATTTCTGCATTACCCTCAAAGAAGCTTGCTTTAGCCTGCTGTTTCCCAGAATTAGAATAAATAAGTGACTACAGGGATAGATGGCTGTAGTTGTCATTCCAGAAATGAACAGGAGTTTGTTTTCTGGGACAGTAAAATATGATATTTCTGTGGCATAGCCTACAAAATACAAGATAAAGAGGATGATGAAAGATATCAGCACTTTCATTGCCTTCACATGAGCTTCTGTGCTGGGGTCTCTGAATCCCGTGGCATTGAATTGCATCTGCCTTTTGTGTCTCCAAAGGGAAACGATTAACAAGAAACAAGTAATTAAGGATAGTGTAAAGAAGAAAACGATTCTCAGATTTATTGCAACCTGTTGAACAAAGAAGTCACTTTTTGCATGTTGAGTTGCCAGGTTATGTTTCTAGTCTTCATTTTCTTATCATTAAAATTCTTTGCAAGTTGTAGAATAGTAATTCCCCACGAAATAAGCAAGGATCCCATTAGAAGAGGAAGGATTCTTCTAATTTTACTTTTCAACCAGAGAAATATGTAGTGAGAAAAATTTGCTACCTTCAGGAAATAGAAAATGTTGAGGCTGGTGGCAAACCAGATACTTGAACAATTTAAAATTACCCACATGTAACTTAAATATTCAATTAGGTTACTAAGGTAATATGTGTCTTGAGAGAATATATGTATCAATCCATCTATTATTATTACCCAAAACAGAGAAATTCTCGAAATTGCTAAGCCAGTGAGAATAAAGCCAAGCATAGAGAGCTTCTTCTTGACACAGTCAATGCAGTACACAAGTGCAATAAACCCATTCCCTAAAATTCCCAGGATGGACTCCATAATTGCAACAATAAAGATGCCTTGCACTACACTTAGCATATCTGCCAATCCTTAGTTTAGATTCTATTACATCTATTTTAGATTACCTGCTGCAGACTAGGCATATATTGGCTGCTTAAGGGAACAATGATTTTCTTTTTCATTATATTAAGACTTAAAAGGAATGCCTTGTGATGGAATCAGAAATCTCTTCTTGGACACCCCTCCACTTAACATCTACAAAACTTAGCTGGTAAGAAAATGTGTGTTCAGACCAAACACCTGCCTGTAATTTGCTAAGATGCAAATGAAAGTATCTGTTTCATGGATTTTACTTTTCCTCCTGAGACTTTGCATTCATTAAGTTGAATCATAGAGAACGAATGTCAAACAGGTACTTACAGTATACAAAACACAATGAATGTAAATATTTGAACTTCATGTTTTTCAATATGAAATCATTCTCACTTGCTTATAATCAGAGTTTAGATATACAAATACTATGTAGAAGTATTAAACAAACAGCCATTGTAGCCACTTATTCTGAATGCTTAATTTGATTTTTCATGAACATTTAAGCTCAATTCTGGGTCTGCTAAGTTTCACAAATATCTTACAAAATTGTTGCTGGAGTTTTGATACCCATAATTATTACATCCATGAATAAAGAAGATTAGATTGACCATTATAAACATGAAAGGCTCTTAGGAATAGTCTCTTCATTTAACATATTCTACTCTGATGGCACTCATTTATTCATTAATTTTCTAAGTGTCTAAATACACCAACTCTTTTAAGCCTATCGAGGAAATACAGTAGTAGATAGGACCCCACGTCTTTTGTAATTTATGGAGTTTACATTGTAATGGAAGAGGCAGGAAACAATCTGGTAAAGGCTAAAGCATTATATTGATCTCAAAATTAAAAGTGAGATCTAACATATATTGATCCTTTATTATATTCCCAGCACTATGTTAAGTACTTTATTGTCATTTTCTTACTTTAAAATTCACAGAAAGACTTCAAGCCTTTAAGCAGGGACTATATTTATCTTTATTTTAAAAATGAATAAGCTTATAGAAGAGCTACATCTTATTTATGCTGGCATGAGACTCATAAATAAAATTACACAATGGGTTCACAATGAAATATCATCAAGCGTAGGAACAGACTGTGAACTACAGTTAGCAAGACAAAATGAACAAACTGATAAAAAGCAAGCAGCAAACTGAGAATTCACATGGACCGCATATATTGGAATGAATAGATAGGAATATGTGTTTGTATATATCAGTGTAATTGCTATGTACATACAGTTTAAGAAATAGGATGCAATTTCAGAAAAGAGCAGCAATAAGAGACTATCAGGAAAAAATGGGAACATTTGTGAGCAACATTTCTAGAGTGAAGAATAAAATTTTATCAAATGTAAATGGACCAAACACCTTAAGTGAAAAACTATTATTGACAGCAAAGATTTAAAAAATCTGACAACATACTGCTTATAGAAATTCAATTAAAATTTAAAAAAAGGAGGGCTTAAAATTAAGATGATGAAAAAATAGGCAATGTAAACATTACCCAACAGAAATCTGGTATAGTTATAATGATATCATGTGAAGTAGACTTTTGGATAAAAATTCATATTATAGAACAAAGGAGAGTATATTTTATAATGATGAAAATGCTCACTTTAGCAGGAAGACATAACAGTTCTAAAATTTACAAATGAAATAATCTAGAAAACACATCAGTAAAAGAAAAAAAGAAAGACAGTGGATCCCCTCACCTACCCTAAAGAAACGTTCTTTGCATATAGTAAGGTTTTAGGGAAAACATGTACAGCTTGGCACAGACTATCTGATAAAACTTATGACCACTTAAAGAAGCATTTTTATGGTGGACTATTTCTGCTGGGAGCACTTTTTAATGACCTTGCTGGAGAAGACCTTGGTATGCATAGTTTTGCTTCAAGATGGCATCACTCCTGTGATGGCTGTTATCCTACACTTCACAACTCCATAGGGTGGACAGCCATTTTTTAGGGGTTTTTGTGTGTGTGTGTGTGGTCACATGAAATAGGATTAAATCACCTACAGGGTGTTGCCTCTTCTCCCATGTGTCCTGCCACATATTTATGCCCCATACTACTTTGCACATAATCAGTGTCTATTCTTCCCACTGGGCTAGCCAAATAATTAGGCCGTTGAATATGGCCCAGTTAGTGCAAAGGGGGCCAGGACTCACGCATGAGCACTAATAAGCAGCTCACAACTCAGCCCACTGACTGCTCTGCTGTATATCTGTATCAGTGGTCCCAGTGATGGTGTCCCATGCTAGAGCCATCTGTACACCAAGAATGATCAGGGATGAGCAAAACTGCTTTTCTTACTGTTCCAGGCACTGGAGGAAAAGAGAGTAGGGAGGTGTTCTTTGATTGCTTCAATGGGACCAAAAACAGCATGCAATTTGTGCTTCAGGGACTCATTGACAGAATGCTTCATCATTATAAATAGACATACCAATTAATAAAGGCAGATGTGTGGGCTACAGAGGAGGGGTGCCATTTGAACAATCCTTCTATCTATTCCTTGATTGGTAGACCCATTCTCACAGAAACAAGAAAGGTCTTAGTGAACAATTCCATCTGCTGTAGAATAATGTACTATTATACTAGAAGACAGTGTAGGGAAAACGCTTGTAGAAATCGGCCTGGGTGAACATTTTATGAGGAGGACACCCTAGGCAATTGAAGCAACATTCAAAAATACACTATTGGGACCTGATCAAACTAAAGAGCTTCTGCACAGCCAGGAACACAGTAAGTAAGGCAAGTAGACAGCCCTCAGAATGGGAGAAGATTTTCGCAGGTTATGTCCCCGACAAAGGTTTAATAACCAGAATCCATAGAGAACTTAAATGTATTAGCAAGAAGAAAATGAGTGATCACATCTCAGGGTGGGCAAGGGACTTGAAGAGAAATTTCTCTAAAGATCGGTGCACGGCCTACAGATATATGAAAAAATGCTCACCATCCTTAATCATCAGAGAAATGCAAATCAAAACTACTTTGAGATATCATCTAACTCC
>NW_003852724.1:366568-372061 GCF_000181295.1 Otolemur garnettii
GCTTTGGCTCCTTTCCATAATTATGACCAAAATCCTAAAGGAGTTGATTTGCCATATTGTGGATGCCCGAAGATCCAGTCAGTAACCTCACAGGCATGGCAATGCCCTCTAAAGTGTTACCTAAGACTGATGTCTGGTATACTAGCACTTTAGCCTGTTTAAAACTTCTTTCTGAGTTATGACCCAGTCCTAATGTGTCCTTTTTCTTCTAAATCTAGTGGGTCTCAAAAATTGAGCTAAAGGGGGAATAAATGTTCTCTAATAATGACAAAGGTAGAAAAATATTTGGATTCTTTTATTGTTTTCAGAGTTGGAGATTGTTCAACTTTGCCAGTTACTATACCTGGTAGCAAAAGAGTCTTACCTGACCCTATAAACTGCTCTAAAGGCTCTGGGCCTGAAGTTTCTGAGAGATGATTGCTCATCCCCATTCCCATAGGTCAGTGCATAATGCTGTAGGAATTTTCTGTAAAATTTATAGAGGTTAACATAACATTGTCCATGTGATGAAATTTGGGTAGAGAAGATGAGAATGAAGACAAGGACACTAGTTACCATTCCATGAAATCCTAGGACTGGGAAGATGTCCATGGGGCAACACTTGAAAAGTCCACTGGTGATCTCGCCAGGTAAAAGCAAACTGGTCTTGTGACTGTTTGGTGAGAGGTGTGTTAAAAGAGGTTTCAGCCAAATCTTAAACAGCATGATTTTTCCCCAAATGCAGACACTTTGTGGTCAACTACCTGAATAGCATTAGGAACTACAGCATGTATGACTGGGGTTACCTTGCTCAAGCTCCAGTAATCCACAGTCAGCCACCAGGCGCTGCCTGGTTTGTGTATAAACAAGAGGGTGCAGTTAAAGGGACATTTTGCTGGGTGGATAATGCATGCACCTTTGCCAGTTCCTCAATAGTTTCATTTATTTCAGCATGTTGGCCCCGAGTCAATTGGTAGCATTTGGCTTTAACAGCCCACTCAGGGCTAAGGATTTCCAGGGGTCCCCATTTTGCATCTGACCTGAGAACTGTCTTCACTATGTGCACCTTCAATCTAAGTTCTCCCACTGAAGTTTGCAGAGGCTTTCCTAATAGAATATCTATGCCTAAAATATTTTCAGGAAAAGATGAAATAAGTAAGATATGCGGGGCAGGAGGAGCTTTTTTAGTACATAGATGCAGAAAGCCCTTTCATCTGGATCTTTTGTTCCCAGTAACCATCAGTGGAAGCCATTAAAGACGGTGTCTTTCCATATTTCCATGGATTAATGTACATTGCACCCCAGAATCAACTAAGGGAATAGTCTTCTTGTTATTTTGGGAGGAATAGTAAATGGGGAACCCAATTTGGGGTCTCTGATTGGCCTCTATTACTCAAACATGGAGTCAACCTTGGTGCCACTACTAATCTCAGGCCTGGGATGGGAACCAGTCCTGATTGACCAGGGCAGTAGAAAGATTAAGAGGTGACCCATCTTCCTTGTCTACCAGATGAAGGAAGTGAAGGGACAAACTTCTGCTCAGGCTGTGGTTCCCTCTGTATGGCTGCTAGTACAGTATTAGGTTGCTTTTCTGTATTTCCCTCGAGTGTTGCTGCTCCCAATAATTCGAGCCATGTTTGCTTCAGCATGACTTTTTTTGGTCCCTTTGCTGGTTTCCCCTTCTGTGGATTTTCTTTCCCCCCTTTGTTAGCTTTTGTGAGGTCACAAAGGAAACCTGTCGCTGGCTTTCCTGGTTTCTCCCAAGTCTGCTATGGCCTCTCCCACATCATATACACCATTTTTCACTATAAGACTCAATAAAGATAGGAAATGGCTGTGTTTTTGTTGTAGCAAATTTATTTTCCAACCCGTAGCAATTTCTTCTCCATTCCTACAGTAAAAATTGCTTTATCAGGTCCCACAGAAATCTCCACATAGATGGTTTGCCTCCTTCCTAATTCTAGAAAAGTCTCTGGAACTCTTCATTGACTTCTAGGAATTGTCCCTTCTGGTGATTCTCCTTCCTTGGGCCGAGCCTCTCTCATTGCTAGAAAAATCCTATCCATAAGTGTTTTGTGTTTTGAGGGTTTTATACAGGGCTGCATGGATGATGGTGTGCTCATTTTATCTGCTTCATTTCAAGCAAAATAAAATCTGTCAGTCTTTATGTGCCCCAATAGGCCATCCAAGTAGGTGGGGGTAAGCCAGGGAGTGGTGTAAAGGCCTCTGCAGTCTCTAAGAGTCAGCTGCAGTGTACTCCCTGTTACTGAGTCTCCTGGATCTCTTGACCACCATTTGCTGCAGATGTTAAGCTTTCTCTTTCCTTTGCCTGAGGAGTGAGCTCACTAGTGATCCCATTTGCCCTCCTCTTCTATGCCTTCTAGGTCATCAGATATCTCTCCAAAGCTGGAAGTGAGATTTGACACTGTCGTCACAATAAACCAAGGTCCTTGGTTTATGGGAAAATGAGAAAATGATATACGTCCAGCAGAAGGTTACATGTGGGAGTAACTGTAGGGCTGAATTGAAAAAGGAATGTAAACATCTCTCATTGTGAGAATTTCTAGTAATGTCTTTGCTGCATATGTATTTGGGACCAGAATTTGTACTCTGTATAGCCTAAGAAATTATAAGCTGAAAATTTTAGCTTAAGAAGTTTAAGACTTAGTGACCCTAGCGAGCCTTTGCAAGTAAAGTCAAATGCTTTCTGGCAGAGTGCATTGTCAACCGCCTCAAAGAGCTCCCACAGATAAAATTCTAATGTAACAGAGTCCAATATAGAATCACAAAATACATGAGGACTGAGCTAACACAATGAAAATCAGTACAAACAACGAAGTAAATAATCAGAACTGCAAAGGCACCAGACCTTAGAGTTAGTGCTTACACAGTTCATGCAAGCTCTGGGGAAGATTCTTTTTCTTGTTTTTCAAGGCAAGTTAACCAAACAATATTTTTCATATATCTAGTCTTTATTGAATTTTAAATCTCTGATTACATGAATCATTGCATAGAAAATTATAAGAAAACCAAAAAGTAATAAAAATTATCTCTTTATTCAAAGAGAACTCATTAATCCAGCATATATATATAAATCAAATCAAATACACTATAAGCACCATGCCTATTATCTTTCTGCCTTGAATTCTTAAAATCCATGTAAAAACATATGTGTATTAGAATGGAGAAGCATGAATCCTATGTACTCAATTCTGATATGAGGACAATTAATGACAAGGGGTAGGGGTGAGCAGAGAGAGGAAGAAGGAGGGAGGAGTGGGGAAGGGCTTAGCAGAGAGAGGGAAGGAAGGAGGGGGGTGGGGTCCTGGTGTGTACCACACCTTTTGGGGGCAAGACATGATTGTAAGAGGGACTTTACCTAACAAATGCAATCAGTGAAACCTCAATGAATACCCAACAATAAATTAAAAAAAAAAACAACATACATGTATTAACATTCGTTGAGTAGTGCAAATGTCATGAGTTTCTCTACTATACATGTCTGTGTTTTCGAACTTCATGTAGATAAAATTGTTATTTTATAGTAAAAAATGGAATTATTTATAAATAGCTACCAACAAAACTGAGCTAATATTAGCAAAAGTAGAGGAAGAAAAAAAATAAATTAAAATGTTAATCTATTTGGGCTCACATAAATTTCAAATGTATTTTCCCAAACATGATGAAGTTGTTTACAAAAGAATATATTAAGACAAAATAATTTTGCACACACAGCACAATATTAATGTCTTAAGTGGTCACAAAATTGGTAAGAAAAACCACCAGACAGAAAAAGATAAGAAAGAAAAAAGAAAAAAAAATGAACAATTTCCCCGAAGCATATTCTATTGGTCATTAATATTCTAAAAATGCTTAACCACCCTAGTAATCAAATGTGTGAAAATTAAAGAGATGTTTTTGCAATTAAGGTAACAGAATTAAAAATAACAATCATGGTTGATTTTACAATTGGACCAATATATATATATTTTTAAGTATAATGTGTTGTTTCCTTGTGTCTGAAGGGAAATACATTCATTTTGCAAAACATTTTTCAAATTCCTCCTTAGTGGAGTTTCACTTATAAGACAACTGAAATGCAGTTCTCTCTATGTATTAGTTATACTAGGTCTTCAGTTGCTGCCATGCCCTGGCCCCCTTCTTGCCTCAGGCTCTGCACATGCAGCTTCCCAACCCCGAATCCCCCCTACTCTGCCACCTTACTCTTGTGCAGAGTTCAGACTTCACACTACGCCATCTTCACCTTGTGAACACCTTCTCTACTCCTAGGACCATGTTAAGTCATTTGTTTAGCATTCTTTAATTTATACTCCCCCACTTTAGAAAATATAATTAGATATTGTTGTGATTATATAAAATTATTATATAGCTACTTTTTAGTATTTATTTGTTTTTCTACTGGAATATATTATAGATTATATTGAGACATTGTTCAGGGCTATATCCTCAACATCTATAGAGTTAGCCTTGAAAAATATTTCTTAAAGAAATGAATAATATTCATGCTCTATAATACTCATATGATGCTTATTCATATCATTGGAAATATGAAGACAACAGAAATATAAGTGATATGATAAATATTAAGTATATTATTATACACCTGTAGAAATGATAATTACCAATAATTTTTTAAAACATGGAAAAATGAATTCTAATGTAATCTATAAAATAGAGGGCATAATTATTTATATGATAGAATTTTAAATAAACTATTCTTGTAAATTTGGTTAAAACTGGGTAATGTTGTTGTTTTGTTTCCTATTACCTCTGAACTATCTAATATTCCAAACTTATTTTGTTTAAAAAATTAACATATTGACTTGGAAATTTCACAGAAAAAAAAATGGTTTAAGCCTTTATATCAAGAAATATTCTAGCAATAGGCAGTTAAGTACAAGATCTAGAAATTTCTGGAAGTTGTTACAATGCCACTCAGTTCATATTTTGAGTTAGATATAAAGGTACACTGTAAAAATATACATGTGAAATATGTCCATGAGTGCAAGTCTGTGTGTATGAATGTGTGTGTACGTGCGTGTATGAAACTCCAGAACAGAACATTTCATATTTCACACAGTTTTTATCCTGAGATCCATCTTGTGTTCTTGATCAGGAATTGTTGAGTCCTTTGCATTGGTATTTCTAGTAGAATCTTTACTCAGCTATAATTGCTTCATGACCTTGCTTCATCTCAAATCACTGTATTTGAAGAGAATAAAGATTCTTTTCATCAGTGCTCTGATCCTATCTCCTGTGAGTAGACTCTGATTCTTTAGCTTTTTTCCCACAGAACATATCTACTACCATGATTACTGCTACAGCAAATAAAGACCAGTAAAAGGGGATGTTTGATTTTAAACAGTGCAAATAAAAGAACTGTTTAAAGAAATTAGCATATTCAGAAGAAGCATGCCTCACTTTCGTGTTCTAAATGTCAAGATTGATCATAACTTTCTTTTGCTGGTTTCTTTTTGTGTGTGTCTTTTTTTT
>NW_003852724.1:372375-373879 GCF_000181295.1 Otolemur garnettii
TAGAGAATAGATATCAATCCTTCAGGGAAATCGGGAAAAACACAGTCATAGGCTTCTTTGTTGATGCTCGTGGACACCCTTATAATCTTTACTGTGAATTGTCTCCAGGTGGAAGCTTTTCCTTGGGGAGGAGTATGGGAAGAAGTGCAGAACAGGAGATCTGACCAAATCACGGAATTAGCAAGCGAGACCAAAATCTCATCCAAGAGTGAGAGTCCCTAAGATGCAGTTAAAACAAGGATGAAAGATTTCAGTGACGTTCAATAGCACAGTTGAAAACCAGCATAAGAATTTGGTGCAAGAGAAACAGATCTTTCAGTCTTTCTTCATAGGGTTATCCTCCACACTTGTCTATGTGGCTCTGAAATTTCCCCCTTTCTCACAGTACACCAATTGCTTCAGTACCCTCAAAGAGGCCTGCTTTAGTTTGCTGTTTCCTAGAATTAGGATAAATGAATGACCCCAGGGATAGATGGCCGAGGTTGCTATTCCAAAAATTAACATCAGTTTGTTTTCTGGGACAGTATAATGTGATATTTCTATGGCATAGCCTACAAAATGCAAGATAAAGAGGATGATGAAAGATATCAGCACTTTCATTGCCTTCACATGAGCTTCAGTGCTGGGGTCTCTGAATCCTGTGCTGTTCAATTGCATCTTCCTCCTGTGTCTCCAAAGGGAAATGATTAACAGGAAACATGGAATTAAGGATAGCGTAAAGAAGAAGATGACTCCCAGATTTATTGAAACTTGTTGAACAAAGAAGTCCCTTTTGTGCCAGGTTGTGTTTCTGTTCCTCATTTTATTCTCATTAATATTCTTCCCAACTTGCAGAATAGTGATTAACAATGAAATAAGCAAGAATCCCATCAGAAGAGGAAGAATTCTACTGATTCTACTTTTCAACCAGAGGAATAGATAGTGGGAAAAGTTTGCTATCTTCAAGAAATAGAAAGTGTTGAGGCTGGTGGCAAACCAGATACTTGAATGATTGGAAATTATCCACATGTAACTTACATATTCACTTAGGCTACCACAGTAACATGTATCTAGAGAGAATAACTGTATAAATCCATCTATTATTATTATCCATATCAGACAAATTCTCGAAATTGCTAAGCCAGTGAGAATAAAGCCAAGCATAGAGAACTTCTTCTTGACACAGTCAATGAAGTACACAAGGGCAATAAACCCGTTCCCTAAAACTCCCAGGATGGACTCCATAATTGCAACAAAAAGGAAAATGCCTTCCACTACATTTAGCATATCTGCTGATCCTTAATTTAGATTCTGTTACATTTGTTTTAGATTACCTGTGGTAGACTAAGCATATATTGGTTGCTTGATCAAGAGTGATTTTCTTCTCTTTCATTATATAAAGATTTAAAAGTGCCCCAGGAATGCCTTGTGATGAAATCAGAAATCTCTTCTTGGACACCCCTCCTCTTGCATCTACAAAACTTGACAGGTAAGAAGAAGTGTGTTGCGAGTGAATGCCTGCGGT
>NW_003852724.1:374072-380707 GCF_000181295.1 Otolemur garnettii
AGTATATGGTAAGTTTCTCAAACATTATCTCATAATATTGTTGCTGGGGGGTTTTTTACTCTGAGTTATTGCATCCATAAATGCAGGAGATTATATTGAGCACTACTGACATCAAAGACTTAGGAATAGTCTTTTAACATATTTACTTGAATGGTACCCATTTACTCATTTATTTGATAAGAATTTACTACATGTCTAAATATACCAAAATCTCAACAGCTCATCAGGAAAATATAGTAGTAGATAGGTTAGCAAATCTTTTGTAATTTATACAACTTACAGTCCAAATGAGGAGACAGAAAACAATGAGGTAAACCAATATATTGATTCTCAAGTCAGAAGGGAAATGTAACAATTGGTGATCCTTGGTTGTGTTCCTTAGCACTACTTTACGGTCATTTTTGCACTGTACTTTATGGTCATTTCCTCATTTTACTTCATAAAAGACTGCAAGGCTTTAAGATACATATTATATCTACCTTTATTTTAAAAATAAGTAACCTTCATAGAAGAGCTGCTTCCCGTTTAGGCTGGCATGACCCCCATCAATAAAATTAGAATGAGTGAGTTCACTAGGAAATATTATCAAGCATGGGAACAGACTATGAATTATAGTTAGCAAAACAAAACAAACATATTAATTAAAAGCAAGCAGCAAATTTAGAATTAACATAGACTGCACATATTGGAATGAACAGGAAAAATATGTATAGATGTTTTAATTATGTATATGTTGTTTAAAAAAATCAGGATTCAATTTCAGAAAAGAGCACTAACAAGAGACTTTCAGAACAAAATGGGAATATTTGGGGACAAACTTTCTAGAAAGGAAGAATAAAATTATATTAAGTGAAAATGGAATAAATGCATCAAGTAAAGAACTAATATTGACAACCAAGATTTTAAAACTTTAACAATATACTCCTTACATGAAATACAACTCGATATATACACATGGGAAGCTTGAAAGGAAAATGATTCAAACTGTGGAAACACAGTTACTATAAAATAGTGAACTATTTTGAATTGCACATAAACTTTATGGCCACCCTATATTATCCAAAAGAAGTCAAGTATTGTTATAATAATATTATGTAAAGTAGCCTTTAAAATAAAAATCAATATTGTAGAACAAAGGGGGAGTATATTTTATGGTGATAAAAATGCTCAATTTAGCAGAGAGATAGAACAATTCTAAAATTTTAAGCATGAAGTAAAGTAGAAAACTTTTATAGAACTGAAAGAAAAAAAATTGATAGTGGATCACCACATACAAACATACAAAATAGTTTAGCAATCTTTCAGGGGAAACAAATATAGCTGGTCACATGTTAGGCTTTCTGGTGAAACTCATGACCACTGGGAAGGCTGGATAAGCTTCTTCAGGGGGTATTATTCATACTATGCACATTGTATTAACCTTGTTGCAGAACATCTTGGTATGTGGGATAAGTCAACAGGGCATTTTGGCTTCAAGGTGGTGTTACTCTTGCATACTGCTGACTGTTACTGCACACTCCACACCTCTAAAGTATGGAAAATTTATTTCAGGGCCTTATTTATTTATTTATTTTTGGGTGCATGTGTGGCCATAAGAAATTCAGTTAATTAAGCTGAAGGATGCTGCTGCTTCTCTCCCATGTCTTGCCTCATGTTCAAGTCCCATGTAAGTTTGTGCATACTCACTTTTCTTGTTTCTAGTCAGCTAGACATAATTAGGTCTTTGAATACAGTACAGTTACCAGTACAAATACCAGGGCCCAGGGCTCATGTGTGATTACTAACTAAGCAATTAACAACTCAGTCCACTGACTACTGTGCTGTCTATGTCAGAGGTCCAAGTACAGGGCTTTCGGGTGCTCAAGTCACCAGTCATCAACCAGATAAGTAAACCTGCTTCTCTTACTAGGTCAGGCACTGGAGCGAACAGGATAGACAAGTGTTCTTTGGTTGCTCATAGGTACCCAAACATAACACAGCATGCAATTCTGGGCTTAAGGGACTCACTTCCAGAATGCTTCCTTGTTGTAACTAGGCATGCCCTTTATCCAGGGTAGGTGTTTGGGCTTCAATGGAAGCGGGTTGTTTGAATTTTCTTTCTATTATTCCCCTAACTGTTAGACCCATTCTCATAGTCAGAGAGGGTCTTTGTTAATGGTTTCACTGGAGGTAAAGCATAATGTATTGCCAGCACTTGTTGATCATGGGAGAGAATTAAGCACTAGAAAGGACACAGGAAAGGAACTTCAAGGGGGATGGGAAGAAAGCCTGGCCTGCTGGACAGGGAAGGCTAGAGGGCCCATAAGAATGTGGGTGTGAGGTAACCTAGGTAACCAATGACCAATACAAAGAGATGATAATTAATGACCAATAAAAAAAGGGTAATAATTCCTGGAGGCACAGAGAGGCCAATGAAAGAGTTGCAACCAATTTTGGACTGAGTGGAAGAGGGACTTATTGCTCTTTACTGTTGTTGAGTCTATGTCTCTCTCACCTCTTCATTATGAGAGGGACTCACTTCTAACTCTCTTTGAAAGTGCTCTAAATTTCTTGTTTTTCTTAAGTAAAATTCCTCTTTGTTACACTGACCTTGTGCAGGTTACTTTTGCTGTCTATCCACGATGCCTGTTCTGCTCCAGTTTTGTTCTCAGTGTCTATTCATTTTTACTTTCAGTTACAGCTGTGCCTCATTGAACTTTCCAGCTCAGCTGAGTGATCGAAGTAGGTCAACTGGGCTCAAGAAAATGGGACCCCTAGATCCCAAAAGCTTCTTTCCACAATTATGACTAAAATCCTGAAGGGAGTGATTTACCATACTCTGGTTTCCCTGAGATCCGCCTCATACCCTCAGGTTTAGGAGCCACATCCAATGGTATAATGATGCCCTCTAAAAGGGTTCTGAAGACTGGTGTAGGCTGTACTAGCTGTTTAGTCAAAGCTTCTTGCTGATATATCCCTGTCCCAATCTATCCCTTTTCTAATAAGTATAGGGAGTATTCTCAATCCTTGAGCTAAAAAGTAGGATAAATGCTCTCCAAGAACTTAAATAATCCACAAATGTTTGGATTTTTCTTACTGTTATCAGAATTGAAAATTATAGGACATTCTCATTTACTGTACCTGGTATAAAGGAATTTTACCTGACCCTAAAACTACACTACAGGCCCTGGGTCCTGAATCTTCTGAGAGTTGGTTGCCCATCCTCTTCCCATAGATGAGCACACAGTACTGTAAGAATTTCTGTAACACAATAAATTGGCAGGTATTAACATAACATCACCATGTAAAGAAATCTGGGAAGTAAATATGATAGTGAGAACAAAGACACTTATCCAGCCACCAGTCCATGACAAATCCAAGGAATGAGAAGATAGTCCTGGAGCAAAACTTGAAGGTCTACTGGTAACCTTGCCAGGTAAAAGCAAACTGGTCTTGTGATTTTTTGGAGAGAGGAATGTTGGCAAAGGCATTAGCCAGAATCTAACACAGCACAATGTGTCCACAGCATGGACAGTTTGTGGTTGACTACCTGAGTAATTCCTTATCTGACAATGAAGTCTGATTACTCATCCTAGAGAAAGTGCTACATATCTCACTGCTGAATATCACTAAACAAAAGGCCAAGGGGAGTATTTGAAGGTAATGATATTTATCAAGGAGGCATGTCCATCCTTTCTAGGATGAGTTTGTGAACTTCATTGTCACACTTCATATCAGGAACTGCAACATGTTTGGCTGCGCTTACCTTGCTCAATCCCCAGAAATCTGCAGTCATCTGCCAGGTCCTGTCTGGTTTGTGTATAGACCAGAGGGAACAGTTAAGGGACCTTTTTGCTGAGTGGATATGTATGCCTCTTTACAAGTTCCTTAGGAGTTGCACTCATGTCAGCATGTTGTCCCCTGACCAATTTTAATTATTTAACTTTGACAACGCACCAAGAGATAGGAAGTTATAGGGGCTCCCATATTTCCCCTTCCCTGAAAAGAGCCTTTTCCACATGAATTATCTTTAATCTGAATTCTCTCACTGAAGTTTGAAAAGACTTGCCTAACAATAACTGTGACTAAATGCTTTCTAGAACAGAGGAAATATACCCCATAAATGGTGCAGGTACAGATTTTTCAATTTCTAAAGCTATTAACATTCTTTCATTTGGATCTTTGGTTCCCATAACTATCAATGGCAAAAACTGACAAGGGTATCTTAACTGTATTTTCATGGAGTTAAGTATATTGTACCCCATTATCTCCTAAGGTCTTTTTGTTGTTGTAATTTAATTTGGGAGGAATATTAAATGGCTAGCTCAATATGAGGGTTGGGATGCTCCCTAATGCTCAAATACAGGGTTGACTCTCGTCCAACTCTTATTCTCAGTCCTGGCCTGGGATTGACCCTTGATTGGCCAGGGATGCAGAATGGTCAAGGGGTTGTCCTCTTTCTCATCTGCCAGATGAGGGAAGGGCAGGGACAAAACTGCTGCTCAGGCCGTGGTTCCCTCTGTGAGGCTGCTAATAAAGCATTCATTAGGTTGTTTGTATTTTCCTCGGGTGTTCCTGCTCCCAATAATTCATGCCACATTTGCTTTAACAGGACTCTCACTGCTCCCTTTCCTTGTTTCACTGCTTCTGTGGGTTTTCCTTTTCCCCTTAATGGCTTTTGTCAGGTTATAATTTGACCTTGTCCCTGATCTTCTTGTTTGCTCCCAATTCTGCTGTGGCCTTTCTCACATTATATATACCTTTATTCACTACAGGATTCAGAAAAGATAGCAAAGTGCTATGCCATTCTTTCTGTTCATGTGTAGCAATTTATTTTCCATTCTGGCAGCAAAAATTATTTCTCAGGTCTTGTTAAAACCTGAGCATAGATAGTTTGCCTCATTCCTAATTTTGGAGCAGCCCCTGGACTTCTTTGATTGGCTGTCAGAAGATCATCCCCCCTAATAAATCTTAATTCTCTCAAGCCTCCCTCATAGCTATAAAAATCCTGTCCCTAAGATTATTCTTTGTGTTTGTGTTGTGTTATGAATGTATTGCTACAGGGGTGTATGGGTATTGAGGTTACCCATTTTGTCTGCGTTCTTTTAAGCTAAAAGCTACCCACCACACTTGATGTCCTTCGTGTGACCATCCAAGCAACCAAGTGTCCCCTAGACAGTTGTTTAAGGCCTCTGCAAGCTCTAAGAGTCTGCTACAGAGTATTCCCTGATAGTGAGTTTCCTGAATTGCTTGAACTCATTTGCTGCAGTTAAACTTTCACTTTCCTTTGCATGAGGGGTGATCCCATTTGCCACACTGCTCTATGCCTTCTAAGTCTTCAGAGTCTTTCTTTCCATAATATTCCCAGGAATTCCAAGTTTTCACATCCCAATTGGGTCTAGACATCTATAGTTGTCTACTTATGACACCTCTGATTTTTGGTTGTTTCCATTTCTTTTCCCTCAGGCAGAAAAATATACATGATAGTGTTTGAATTTTGGTCTCTTGGTCTGCAATTTTGTTACAGAGATAGATATAAGAAGAGTAGAAAGGCACATGTCCCTTTCTAGTTGCAATTTCTCCACTGGCTGTTTAGTTTTTGCTTCTGTTTCTAGGTGGGCCTTTGTTGACAAATCAAAGGTCCACAGAAGATGCCCACCCATAGTTGTGACTGGTCTGTGGCTCTTCCTTACCACAGCACCCTCTACAGCAGTCCCTTGATAATAGCTCTAAGCTGTTTAGGAGGCATCCTTGCAGTAAATGTTCATGAGTGTGTAACAGACGTGGCACCCTCATCCCCACAGACTCATACGCATCCCTGGCCATCTGGGATTTCTCCCAGATGTTTCATTCCCTTAACCAAATTTTTGTCTTCTTAGCTCCTGATGGCTCATCAAATGCTTTGTGGTGTGCAGCTATATGCAAATCTACCACCAAAGGCTGAGGGAGCTGAGAGATCAAAGACAGAGGTTGACAAATCCAGTTTTTCAGAAAGAAATATCTAATAGGAACTTGTGAACAGAGCAATATTCCTGCTTCCTACAAAAGTATCCTTTACATGGGAAGCTTTTAGGATAAAGACATGAGCCTCTGGTCATGTCTTAGACTTTCTTTCTGAAATTCATGACTGCTGGAGAGGTTATTCATGACTGCTGGAGAGGTTAGAGAAGTAGCTTTTTGTGGTGTTAACTGTGTTATAGGCATGATGTTAAAACCTTGCTGCAGAACATCTTGGTATGTGGGTGTCAAACACTGGGGTTATCATGGTGATTTTTCTTGAAAATGATATCACTCTTGCCAAACAATGGGCTGCATTTTCACATTTGACACATAGTAATTGTACATATGTATGGGGTTCATAGCAATGTTTCCATACACGCACTACTCAGTAATCAAATCAGGGTCATTAGCATATTCATCATCTTAACCTTTATTCATTTGTTTGTGTTGGAAACATTCAGTTTCCCCCTTTTGCCATTTGAAATATGTATTATTAGTAACTGTTGTCATCCTACACTGGCTTAAAACAAGTGAATTTATACCTTTTGTCTAGCTGTCATGTTGTAACCTTTACTAAGTTTCTCTCTAGTCCTGCCTTAATTCTACCCTTCCAGTATTTAGGATCCTCTGTTCTACTTACTTTTTTTTTTTTTTTT
>NW_003852724.1:381018-384388 GCF_000181295.1 Otolemur garnettii
TGTATTGTTAAGGTACAGTCCCCCCTACTCTGCCACCTTACTCCAATGCAGGGTTCAGATTCTAGACTACACCATCTTCACCTCAGTGACACCTTCTCGACTCCTTGGACCAAATCAAGTCACTAGGTGAGCATCCATTAGTTTTTCCCTCCCAATATGACACATGTAACTGTTTGGGTGATTTTTTGCTTTTTATGTGTTTTTATAGTAAAATATATTATCCATTTCATTCAGTACTATGACCTCAACATGTAGCAGGGTTAGCAAAGAAAAAATATTTTTTGAATGAATGGTGTTCACGCTCTACTGTACTCATATTATGCTTATTTATATCAGTGGGAAAAAGAACACAACAGAAATATAAAACACATAATACATATTAAGTATATTACTATATGTCTGTAACATAAGCTATCATGCATCTTCAAAAGTGGTGATACAAATAGCATTTCCAATTATGGAAAAGGAATAAATTCTAATGTAATCTACACAGAGGGCATTACTGTTTATATGATAATTTAACACAATGCCCAGCTATTTTTTTGTTGCAGTTTGGCCAGGGCTGGGTTCAAACTCCCCACCCTTGGTATATGGGGCCAGTGCCCTACTTACTGAGCCACAGGTGCCGCCCTTATATGATCAAATTTTAAATAAACCACCCTTGTAATCTTGTTGAAACAGGGCAGTGACATTATTTTTTCCCCATTATCTTAGCTATATGTATATTACCAAGTTATTTTGTTTAAAAAATATAAAATATTGATTTGGAAACTTCACATAGCAAATAGATTAAGCCTCAGATTGAAAAACAGTCTAGATATCAAGCCATAAGTATGAGAACAAGGAGTTTTTGTAAGTTGCCAAAATATTACTTGATTCATATCCTGGGTGGGACCAAAAAATTTACTTTAAAATTCAGCATTTAAATATGTCTGTGAATACAAGTGTGTGTATATGAATGTGTGTGTGTGTGTAACTCTAGAGCTGAACAATTTTATACTTTGCACAATAGTTTTCCTGAATTCAATTGTGTGTTCCTTAGGCAAAGACTATGTTGAGTCCTTTGCATTCTTTGGTACTTCCAGTAGAATCTCCACTCAACTCTAATTGGGTCATATCTTTGCTTCACCTCATCATTATATTAGAAGAGTATAAAGATTCATTTCATCAGTGCTCTGATCCTGTCTCCTGTGAGTAGATTCTGTTTCTCTGTTATTTTCACAGAACTCCATCTACTACTATGATTACTGGTACTACATCAAACACATACCGGGAAAAAAGGATGTTAGATTTACAACAGTGACTATGGAAGCAATGGTTTAAAGGATTAAATTAGCACATTCAGAAGAAACACCCCTGTTCATCCCTCACTTTCATCTTCTAATGTCAGTATAGATCACAGCTTTCTTTGAACTAATTTCTGCTTCTTTGGGTCTTCTTAGAGAATGGTTGCCAATTCTTTAGGCAAGTCAGAAGAAACACAATGAAACATCTTGTTTTAGATGCTTTTTGTCACTGTCATAATCTGCACAGTGAATAGTCTACAAGTTGTTTTTTGGAGGGGAGCTGTGTAAGAAGTTGCAAGGCAAGAAATCTGACCAAAACCTTAATTAGTAAGGAAGATTAAAATCTTGCCAAGGAGTTAGTTTCCCTCAGATGCAGTGAAAACAATTATGAAAGATTTAGGTGATGTTCAATAACATAGTTAGAAACCAACATAAGACTGTGGTGGAAGTGCAAAAGATCTTCAAAAATATCTTCACTGAATTATTCTCCTAGAACATCCATTTCTCTTTAAGATTTCCCCCTTTTTCGCAACACTTGAATTGCTGCAGTACCTGCAAAGAGGCCTGCTTTAGTTTGTTGTTTCCTAGAATTAGGATGAATGAATGACCCCAGGGATAGATGGCTGTGGTTGTCATTCCCAATATTAACAGCAAATTGTTTCTTGGCACAATAAAATATAATATTTCTATGGCATAGCCTACAAAATACAAGATAAAGAGGATGATGAAAGATATCAGCACTTTCATTGCCTTCACATGAGCTTCAGTGCTGGGGTCTCTGAATCCTGTGGCGTTCAATTGCATCTTCCTATTGTGTCTCCATAGGGAAATGATTAACAGAAAAGATGTAATTAAGGATAGTGTGAGGAAGAAGATGACTCCCAGATTTAGCAAAAGTTGTTGATAAATGTATTCATTTTTATTTCTGTTGAATTGCCAGGTTGTGTTTCTTTTCTTCATTTTATCATCATGAAAAACCTTCGTGACTTGTGGAAGAGTAATTACCAATGAAATAAGCAAGAATCCTTTCAGAAGAGGAAGAATTCTACTGATTCTCATTTTA
The DNA here is from genome assembly GCF_000181295.1 of Otolemur garnettii. NCBI lineage: Eukaryota > Metazoa > Chordata > Mammalia > Primates > Galagidae > Otolemur > Otolemur garnettii. Next base: position 383,368 of record NW_003852724.1, read on the forward strand.
CACCAGAGAAATATGTAGTGGGAAAAGTTTGCTATCTTCAGGAAATAGAAGATGTTGAGGCTGGTGGCAAAACAGACACTGGAATGATTGATAATTACCCACATGTAACCAATATATTCAATTTGGCTACTAGAGTAATAGGCATCTGGAGACAATACGTGCATTAATCCATCTATTATTATTATCCATATCAGACAAATTCTCGAAATTGCTAAGCCAGTGAGAATAAAGCCAAGAATAGTGCGCTTATTTCTGACACAGTCGTTGCAGTACACAAGTGCAATTAACCCATTCCCTAAAAATCCCAGAATGGACTCAATAATTGTAATAGCAATAAAGATGCCTTCCACTGCACTCAGCATATTTGCCGATCCTTAGTTTAGATTCTGTTACACCTATTTTAGATTACCTGCTGCAGACAAGGCATATATTGCTTGCTAGGTGGAAGAGTGATTTTCTTTTCTTTCATTATATGAAGACTTAAACGTGCCCAGGCATGCCTTGTGATGGAGTCAGAAATCTCTTCATGGAGAACCCACCGCTTACATCTACAAAATGTTGCAAGTTTAGAAAATTTTGTGTTCAGACTGAATGCCTGCTGACAACTTGTTAAGATGCAAATGAAAGTATCTGTTTCATGCATTTTATTTGTCCTCCTGGGAATATTTTGCATTCAGGAAACTGAATTGTAGAGAATGGATGTCAAACAGGTATCTACAGTATACAAAACACAACAGAAATAAAAACTAGACTTCATATTCTTTAAACTCAAATCATCCTCATTTGTATTGTTTACAGAGTTTGCATATATAAATGCAAAGGACCATATAATACATTTAACCAAGTAATAAATACTTTTAGCCATTGTACAAACTTAATCTGAATGTATAATTTAATTTTTCTTTAAAATTTAAGCTCAACACTGGGGATGGGAAGTTTCACAAATAATATCCCACAATATTGTTGCTGGGTTTTTTTACTCAGAGTTATTGCATCCACTAATGCAGAAGTTTATATTGAC
>NW_003852724.1:384561-388133 GCF_000181295.1 Otolemur garnettii
AACATTTAGTGATCTTTGATTATGTTCCTCACACTACATTAAGTACTTTAGGGTTATTTTTGCACTGTACTTTAATCCTCATTTTAACTTCACGAAAGACTGAAAGCATTTCAGATACGTACTTTATTTAAAAAAAAAATAGGCTTCTTAGAAGAGCTTCTTCCCATTTAGGCTGGAATGATTCCCATCAATAAAATCACAATGAGTGAGTTCACTGGGAAATATTATCATTCAGAGGCACAGACTATGAATTATAGTCAGCAAAACAAAACAAACACAACCAATCAAAGGAAAACAGCAAACTTAGAGTTCACATACACTGCATAGGCTGGAATAGAGAGGAAAAAATATGCATAATATTTTTAATTATGTATATACTGGTTAAGAAATAGGATATAATTTCAGAAAAAAGCAGTAACAAGAGACTTTCAGAACAAAATGGGAATATTTGCAGACATAGTTTGTAGAAATGAAGAATACAATTGTATTAAATGAAAATGGACCAAATTCTTCAAGTACAAACCTCATATTGACAGCTAAGATTTTAAAACTCCAACAATATACTACTTACATGAAATACAATTCAAAATAAACACATGGAAAGCATGAAATGAAAATGATACAAAAATAGATGGGGGAAACATTGTCCCAAAGAAATCTGGTGTCATTATAATATTATGTAAAATAAGCTTTAAAATAAAAATAAATATTGTAGAACAAAGGGAAAGACTATTTTATAATGATAAAAATGCTCAATTTAGTAGGGAGATAGAGCAATTCTAAAATTTTTCTACAAAGATCATGAGATTCTATCAATTAATACAGAACTGGCTTTTGATAATATCTAGCATCCTTTCATGAATAGAACATTTAAGAAAATAGGCTTAGGTGGAACATTTCTAAAACTGATAGAGGCCATCTACAACAAACCCACAGCCAGTATCATACCGAATGGAGCAAAATTAAAAACATTTCCACTCAGATCTGGAACTAGACAAGGATGCCCATTGTACCACTGCTATTCAACATAGTAATGGATATCCTGGCCATTTCAGACAAGAGAAAGGGATCAAGGGTGTTCAAATGGGGACAGAGGAGGTCAATCTCTCACTCTTCATGGATGACATGATCTTATACCTGGAAAACTCCAGAGACTCAACTACAAAACTCTTAGAAGTGATCAAGGAATATAGAAGTGTCTCAGGATACAAAACCAATACCTACAAATCAGTAGCTTTTATATATACCAACAATAATAGTCAAGTCAAAAAAGCAGTCAAGGACTCTATTCCCTTTACAGCTGTGCCAAAGAAGATGAAATACTTGGGAATTTATCTAACTAAGAACATGAAAGATCTTTATAAAGAGAACTATGAAATCCTGAGAAAAGAAATAGTAGAAGATATTAACAAATGGAAAAACATACCATGCTCAATGGATGGGAAGAATCAACATTATTAAAATGTCCATACTACCCAAATAATCTACAGGTTTGATGCAATCCCCATCAAAGCACCAATATCATACTTTAAAGAACTTGAAAAAAATAATATTTCAATTTATATGGAATCAGAAAAACCCTGAATAGCCAGTAAAATACTTAGAAATAAGAACAAATCTGGAGGAATCACACTACCAGACTTCAGGCATTATACTATAGTATAATCTATATGCTATAGATTAATAGTATAAATCTGAAGTCTAGTAGTAGTCTACTAGTAGACTGATCTGAAGTAGACTACTACTAGACTTCAGATTTAAAATATAAATCTATAGTGATCAAAATAGCATGGTTTGGGACAAAAATAGAGAGGTAGACATATGGACAAGAATAGAGAATCTAGAGATGAATCCAGGCACATATTGTCATTTGATCTTTGATAAGTCTAACAAAAATGTTCATTAGTAAAAAAAAAATCCCTATTTAACAAATAATCCTGGGAGAACTGGCCTGTAGAAGACTGAAATTGGACCCACACCTCTCACCACTAACAAAAATTGATTCTCATTGGATAAAAGACATGAAACTGTAGAAATACTAGAAGAGAGTGCAGGGAAAATACTTAAAGATATTGGACTGGGTAAATATTTTATTAGGAAGATCCCCCCGGCAATTGAAGCAACACCAAAAATAAATTACTAGGATTTGATCAAGCTAAAAAGCTTCTGCACAGCTAAAAGTGTTACAACTAAAGCAGATAGCCTTTAGAATGGGAGATTTTTGCAGGTTATGATACCAACAAAGGTCTGATAACTCGAGTCTACAGAGAACTCAAATTAATTAATAAGAAAAGAATAAACAACCCCATTTCTGACTGGGAAAGAGACTTGAACAGAAACTTCTCTGAAGATGATAGATGAATGGCCAACAAAAACATGAAAAAATATTCATCATCTTTAATTATCAGAGAAATGCAAATCAAAACCACTTTGAGATACCACCTAACCCCAGCCCACACCACAAAGTCCCCAAATTTCAGATGCTGGCATGGAGGTGGAGAGAAGGGAACACCTTTATTTATTTACTTATTTTTTATTGTTGGGGATTCACTGAGGGATTAAAAAACCAGGTTACACTGATTGCATTTGTTAGGTAAAGTCCCTCTTATAATTGTGTCCTGTCCCCAAAAGGTGTGTTACACACTGTGACCCTCCACCTCCTCTCTGCCTCCATCGCTCTTTCTGCTATCCCCTTACCCCACCCCCACCATGTACTAGGTCATTAATTGTCCTCATATCAAAATTGAATACATAGGATTCTTGCTTCTCCATTCTTGTGATCTTTTACTAAGAATAATGTGTTAGAGAAGGGACCACTTCTACACTGCCAATGGGATTGCAAACTAATACAACCTTTATGAAAATAAGTATGGAGAATCATTAAAGAATTAGAAATTGACCTTCCATTTGATCCCATAATTCCATTACTAGGTACTTACTCAGAAGAACAAAAATCATCTTACCACAAAGACATTTGCACCAGAAGGTTTATTGTGGCCCAATTCATAATTGCCAAGTTATTAAAGTGGCCCAAATGCCCATTAATCTTTGAATGGGTTAACAAATTGTGATATATGTATACCATGGAATACTATTCAGCCATTAAAAACGATAGAGACTTGGCATCTTTTATGTTTACATGGATGGAGTTGGAACATAATCTTCTTAGTAGAAGAAAAATGAATGAAAAAAAGTATCCGATGTACTCAATATTATGAAACCAATATGTGAACACTTAATCAATAAGTGTTGAATTTAATTCAATACTTGTTCAATATATGAACACTTATTCATTCATACAAATGATAAAACACAAATATAGTCTAGCAAGAGGGAGAGGAGAGAAGTTAGAGGGAAATGGAAGGAGGAGGATGATTGGTGCCAGGAGGGAGGACATTTGATGGGATCTACCTACTGTGCACAATATAAAGGTACACTTCAAAATAACTAAGAGTAATTATAAATGTTTTGCCACAAAAAATAAGCAAGTGAGGTGATGGTTATGTTAATCAGTTTGATTTAAGTATTCTATATTGTAAATCAAATCATCACATTATGCCCCATAAATGTAT
>NW_003852724.1:388623-393279 GCF_000181295.1 Otolemur garnettii
TGTTTTAGGTTTGTTTTGGTACGTGTGTGTAAATGGCCACAAGAAATTCAGTTAAATGAGCTATAGGGTGTTGCAGCTTCTCCGGACATGTTCATGTCTCCAATGAGTTTGTGCATACTCCCTTTTCTTGTTCTCAGTGGACTAGACACACAACTAGGCCTTTGAATACAGCACAGTTATCAGTGCAAAAGCTAGAGGTCAGAGCTCATGTGTAATTACTAAACAAGCAGCTGACAACTCTGCCCACTGACTACTCTGATGTGTGTTTGCCTATGTCACTGGTCCAAGTACAGGGGTTTCCCAGGCTGGAGCCATTGGTATGCCAGTCATCACTCCAGATGAGAAAAACTTCTTCTCCTACTGGGTCATGCAACAGGGTAGAGCAGGGGAGAGAGGTGGTCTTTGGGTGCTCATAGGTAGCTGGACCTAAAGTAGCATGCAATTCTGGGGTAAGGGGCTCATTTCCAGAACACTTTTTTTATTGTAACTAGGCATCCCGCTTATCCAGGGTAGGTGTTTGAATTTTGCCTCTATTCATCCCTTATGTGTTAGTCCCATTCCCACAGTCAGAGAGGGTCTCTGTTAATGGTTTCACTGGAGGTGAAGCATAATATACCACCAGCACTTGTTGATCATGGGTGAGTATTTAGCTCTAGAAGGGACACAAAGAAAGAGGCTTCACAGGGAATGGGAGGAAAGCCTGGCCTGCTGGACAGGGAAGGTTGGAGGGCCCATAAGCTTGTGCGTATGAGGTAACCTAGGTAACCAATGACCTATACAAAGGGATAACCATCAATGACCAACAGAAAAAGGCAATCATTTCTGGAGGCACAGAAAGGCCAATGAAAGAGTTACAACCAATTTCAGACTGAGAGGAAGAGGTAATTATACCCCTGCACTGCCTTTGAGTGTTTGTCACCACTTCATCATGAGAGAGACCCACTTCCTACTATCTTTGGTAGTGCTCTAAATTTCTCTTTGTTCTTCTTACATAAAATTTCTCTTTGTTATACTAACCTTGTGCAGGTTACTTTTGCTGTCTACTCACCACTGCCTCTGTTGCTCTACTTTACTCTCAGTTTCCACGTCTTTTTGCTTTCAGGTTACTTTTGCTGTCTACTCACCACTGCCTCTGTTCCTCTACTTTACTCTCAGTTTCCACGTCTTTTTGCTTTCAGTTACAACTGTGCCTCACTGAACTTTCAACCTCAGCTGACTAATCAGCTGACTAACCAGATCAGATTGGTTCTGGGAAATGAGACCCCCAGCTCCCAAAAGCTCCTTTCCACAATTATGACCAAAATCCTGAAGGGAATGATCTACCATTTCCCTGAGATCCACCTTATACTCTCAGGTGTAGCAGCAACATTGAAAGGCACAGTGATGTCCTCAAAAGCAGGGATCCTCAAACTTTTTAAACAGGGAGCCAGTTCACTGTCCCTCAGATCATTGGAGGGCCAGACTGCAGGCTCTGGGATGAGTCAGCTGCAAAGCAGGACAAGTAGTGGGGGCAAAAATACCCAGCGGGCTGAATAAATGTCCTAGGTGGGCTGCATGTGGCCTGCAGGCCATAGTTTGAGGACGCCTGCTTTAAAGGATGCCGAAGGCTGGGGTTGTGTGCACTAGCACTTTAGTCTCTTCAAATGCCTCTGCTGATATATGTCTCAGTCCCAATATGCCCCTTTTCCAATAAACCTGTAGAGTATTCTCAATTATTGGTATAAAGGTGGAATAAACGCTCTCCAGTAACTTAAAATATCAACAATGTTTGGATTTCTCTTACTGTTGTTAGAGTTGGAAGTTATGGGACATTGTCATTTACTGTACCTGGTATCAAGGAGTCTTACCTGACCCTAAAACTATGCTACAGGCCCTGGGTCCTGAATCTTCCGAGAGTTGGTTGCCCATCCCTTTCCCATATTTTAGCACACAGTACTGTAAGACTTTCTGTAACACATTAAATCTACAGGAATTAACATTACATCACCATGTGAGGAAAGCTAGGAAGAAAAATGAGAATGAGAATAGAGACACATCTCCAGCCATCATTCCATGACAAATCTGAAGAATGTGAATATAGTCCTGGAGCAAACCTTGAGGGTCCGCTGGTGACCTTGCCAAGTAAAAGCAAACTGGCACTGTGATTGGAGAGAGGAATGCTGAAGAAGTCATTAGCCAAATCTAAGACAGCATGCTATGCCCGCAGTGCGCACACTTTGTGTCTGACTACCTGAGTAATTCTGATCCGATAATTAAGTGCTACATACCTCATTGCTGAATATAGAAGCCAAGGGGAGTACCTGGAAGATAATGATATTCAGCAATGAGGCATGTACCATCCTTTCTAGGATGAGTTTTTAAACTTCATTGTGAGACCTTGCTTCAGGACCTGTAGCAGGTATGGCTGGGGTTACCTTCCTCAGTCTCCAGAAATCCATAGTCATCTGCTAGGTCCTGCCTGGTTTGTATACAGACAAGAGGAAACAGTCAAGGGGACCTTTTATGCCCCTTTTCCAGTTCCTTAATAGTTGCATTCATTTCAGCATGTTGTCCCCCAGTCAATCTGAATTATTTAACTTTAACAACCCACCACGGGATAGAGAGTTGTAGGAGCTCCCAGTTTGCCCCTTCTTTGAGAACAACCTTTCCAAGTGAATTCTCTTCCATCTGAATTTTCACTAAAGTTTGAAAGACTTGCCCAACAATACCTATGGCTAAATGTTTTCTAGAACAGTGGAAATATACACCATAAATGGGGCAGGCACAGCTTTTCCAGTATCTAGGTCTATTAAATTTCTTTTATCTGGATCATTTGTTTCCCATAACTATCAATGGCAAAACTTTGGCAAGGGTGTCTTGCTGTATTTCCATGGAGTAAAGTATATTGCACCTCAATGTCTCCTAAGGTCTTTGTTTTATTTTGGGAGGACCATTAAATGGTGAGTTCAACACAAGGCTTGGGGTTCTCCCCAATGTTCAAATATGGGTTCAATGCTGGTTCAGCTCTTATTATCAGTCTTGTGACAGGATTAATCCCAATTGCTTCAACATGACTCTTATTGATCCCTTACCTAGTTTCCCCCTTCTTCTGTGGGGTTTTCTGTTTGTTCTTTATTGGCTTTTATCAGGTTGTAAGTTGACCATGGTTTCTTCCAAGTCTTTTGTGACCTTTCTCACATCATATAAACCTTTATGCACTACAGAATTCAACAAAGGCAGCAAAAGGCTATGCCATTCTTTCTTTTCATTTCATAGAGTTTATTTTCCATCCTAGCAGTAAATATTGTTTTATCAAGTCACATTAAAACCTGAGCATAGATGGCTTGCCTCATTCTTAATTTTTGGAGCAGCCCCTGGACCTCTTCAATTGGCTGTCAGAAGACCATCCTTCCTGATAAATCTTCTTAATTCTCTCAAATCTCCCTCATAGCTACAATAATCCTGTCCCTAGGATCATTCCTGGTATGTGTGTTCTATTATGAATATGTTGCTGCAGGGCTGTGTGTGTATTGATATTACTCACTTTGGCTCTTTCTTTTTAAGCTAACAACTACCCACCACACTCTGTGTCCCTTACATGACCATCCAAATATTCAAGGGTCCCCTAGACATTTGTTTAAGGCCTGTACAATTGCTAAGAGTCTGCTGCAGGGTATTCCCTGATAGTGAGTCTCCTGAATTGCTTGAATTCATTTGCTACAGTTATTAAACTTTCCCTTTCCTTTGCATGAGGGGTGAGCTTGCCAAAGATCACATTTGCCATGCTGCTTTATGCCTTCTAGGTCTTCAGAGTCTTTTTCTCTCCATGACATCCACATGGATTTCAGGTTTGCACATTCCAATTAGATGCAGACACCTAGAGTTGTTTAGTTATGCTACTTCTAACTTTCAGTTTACATTTCTTTTCCCACAGGCAGACAAATCTACATGATAATGTTGCAATTTTGTTCTCTTGGTCTTTAATTTTGTCATTGAAATTAGATATAATAAGAGTAGAAAGGCACACATCCTTTTCTAGTTGCAATTCTTCCTCTGGCTGTTTAGTTTTTGTTTTTGTTACTAGTTTGGCCTTTGCTGCCAAATAATGGTCATACAGAAGAGGCCAACCCATTGCTGTGACTATCTGTGGCCCTTCCTTGCCTCAGCACCCTCTACAGTGGTCCCTTAATAACTTGCTCTAGGCCTATAGGCATTTGGGAGCATCCTTGAAATTAATGGATGTCACAGGTGTCTATTAATGGACGTCACAGGTATCTAACAGACACACCACCCTCTTCCCCACACACATGTAGGCATTCCTGGCCACCTGTGATTTGTCCCATATCTTTCATTCCACAACGCAATTCTTGCCTTCTTGGCTCCTGATGGCTCATCAATGCTGTACGGTGGGTAGCTGTATGCAAGTCTATCACTAAAGGCTGAGGGAGCTGAGAGAGCAAAGAAAGAGGCCAACAAATCCAGTTTTTCAGAAAGAAATATGTAATAGGAACTTGTGAACAGAAGCAATATTTCCAGTTGTTGCCCTTCAAAAATTATCCTTTATATAGCAAGATTTTAGGATAAAGACATGAATAGCTGGCCATGTCTTAGACTTTCTTACTAAATTCATGACCACTGGAGAGGGTAGATAAGCATCTTTTCTTGATTTTTTTTTTT
>NW_003852724.1:393372-402597 GCF_000181295.1 Otolemur garnettii
CCAGAGTAGCTGGGGCTACAAATGCCCACCACAGCACGTGGCTATTTTTAGAGATGAGGTCTCACTCTGGCTCAGGCTGGTCTCAAACCTGTGAGCTCAGGCAATCTAACTGCCTTGGCTTCCCAGAGTGTCTTTACCATTTGTAAACCAGTTCTTAAGGGACCATGTGCATCTTAACCATGTGTAGGTTAGGATGTCTAGGTTGGGCCTCTCCAAAACTGAAAGTGAGATTTGGTACTATCAAATAACCCAGATCCTGAAAGGCAATATGTAATTGGAAGATAAGAAAATAACATATTTCCAGCAAAAGATTACAAGTAGAAGTACTTGCCTGTGAAATGTAACCCTGAATAAAACTAGAATGTAAAGCTCTGTCATTCTGAGAATTTCTAATGGGATTGAATTCACCTATATTGGAGACCAGAGTTTGTACTCTGTACGGCCTAAGAATTTACAAATGCAAAAATTTGCGTTAAAGAAATCCAATACTGGTAGTGACCCCAGTGAACCTTTGCAAATCAAAGTCAAATCCTTTCTGGAAGAGTATACTTAAACCTGATCCCAAAGAATCCCCACAGATAAAGTTCTGATGAAACAGAGTCCAATATAAAATCACAAAATACCTAAGGACCAAGCCAACAGAATCAAAATCACTACAAATAACAAAGTAAACGATCAGACCTGCAAAGGCAGCAGACATCAGAGTTAGTACTTCCACTGTTCATGTAAATGCTGGGGAAGATTCTTTCCCTTGTTTCTCAAGGAATGTTAACCAGACAGATTTTTTTCATGTACCTCATCTTTTATTTACTTTCATATCTCTTATTATATAAATTATTGCACAGAAGACTAAAAGGAAATAAAAATTGTCTTTAAATGTACTATCCATGCATATCCTATTTATCCAATTTATGTATAAATCAAATCAAAAGAGACTTCAAAGCAACATGCCTGTTATCTATTTATTTATCTTCTACATAAAATATATGTGCAAACATATTAACAATGAATAGTTGAGAAGTGTAAATGTTCATAATCAGTTTCTCTTTCATACATTTCATTGCTTTCTAATATCATGTGCAAGGAAACAAAAAAAATGGAGCTATTGATAATGGAATAGGTATCAATAAACCCAAGTTCATACTGACAAAAACACCAGTAGAATAAAACATAAAGAAAACATAAATTGACTAAAGTTCATAGACGATGCAGACCTTTATGCCACACATCACAAATTAAGTTGTTTATTACTGAAGAAAATATGAAAAGAATCATAATGCAACATGAGAAAGTGTCAATATATAAAGTACTCACAAAGACTGGTAGAAAATCAATCAACAATCACAAGATAAGAAGAAAGCAAATGAACAATTCCCCCAACGTATATGCTATTGGTTAAAAATCCTCTAAAACGTCCTTATACACAAGTAATCTAATATATGAGAATTCAATATATTTTTGCAATTAAAGTAACAACAGTAAATATAGTAACCTTGCTTAATTTTATGATTGAAATATTGGGTTGTTTTTTCACCATTAGAGTGTTGGTTTACTATTTCCTCAAAGAAAGGCAGCAATTCTGCAAAAAAAATGATCAAATTCCTCCTGAGTGGAGTTTCATTTAAAATACAATTTTGCACTTCTCTGTATGTATTCAGTTGCTTCCATGCCCTGACCCCATTCTTGCCTACATCCCCCCTTACTCCTGTGCAGAGTTCAGATTTCACACTACACCATCTCACCTCAGTAACACCTTCCCGACTCCTAGGACCAAGTCAAGTCACTGATGAGCATCTACTAGTTTTTCTCTCTCCATATGACACATATAATAGTTTGGGTGATTTGGGGTTATTATTTGTGTTTCTACTAGAATATATTATTTATTACATGGTGCATTGTTCAGTACTATAACCTCAATATCTAGCAGAGTTAGCATAGGAAAAAAATTTCTTGAATGAATAAATAGTATTCTTGCTCTACCATACTCACGTTTGCTTATTTTTTTCAGTGGAAAAATGAAAACAAAAGAAATATAATCAATATGATAAATATTAAGTATACATATTTGAAACATAGCTATTATACATCTTCAAAAATGGAGATACAGTGTTTCCAATCATAGAAAAAGAAGGAAAATCTAACATAATCTATACAGAGAGCATTATTGTTTATCATGCAATTTCAAATGAACCACCCTTGCAAATTTGGTTGAAACTGGGAGGTGGCATTAGTTGTTTTTCCCATTATCCCTTAGTTTTATGTATATTATAAACTCATTTTATTTAAAAAATATAAAATATTAATTTGGAAACCTCACATAGAAAATGTATTAAGCCTTAGATTGAAAAATATTCTAGACATCAAACCATAAGAATGAGAATAAGGCATTTCTCTGAGTTGACAAAATGTCACTCTGTTCATATCCTGGGTGGGACCTAAAAATTCACTTTAAAATTCAGCATTTGAAAAATATGTCTGTGACTATGAGTCTGTGTATAGGAATATGTGTGAGTGTCGTGTGTGTGTAAAACTCTAAAGCAGAACATTTCATACTTTGCACAACTTTTATCCTGAGTTCAATTTTTTCTCCTTGGTCAGAGACTATGTTAAGTCCTTTGCATTTGTACTTCTAGTGAAATCTCTACCCACCACTAATTGGGTTGCAACTTTGCTTCATATCAAATCATTGCATTTGAAGTGCATAAAGAGTCATTGCATCAGTGCTCTGATCCTGTCTCCTGTGAGTAGACTCTGTTTCTCCAGCTGTTTTTTATAGAACTCCATCGATTACTGTGATTACAACTACTATGTCAAACACACATCAGGAAAAAACGATGTTAGATTTTAAACAGTGAATATCAAATCATTCATTTAAAGAAGTAAACTAGCACATTGAGAAGAAGCACCCCATTTGTTCCTCAATTTCTTGTTCTAATGTGAAGATTGATCACAAATTTCTTTTTCTTTTCTTTTCTTTTTTTTTTTTTAGAGACAGTCTCACTATGTCGCCCTTGGTAGAGTGCTGCGGTGTCACAGCTCACAGCAACCTCTAAGCTTTTGGGCTTAGGCAATTCTCTTTCCTCACCATCCCCAGTAGCTGGGACTACAGGCTCTGGCCACAGAGACTGGCTATTTTTTTTTGTTGCAATTTGGCTGGGGCCGTGTTCAAACCCACCACCCTCAGTACATGGGGCTTGCACTCTACTCACTGAGCCACAGGCACCGCTCTGATCACAAATTTCTTTGTACTGATTTCTGCTTCTTTGGGTCTTAGAGAATGGCTGCCAATCCTTTAGACATCAGGAGAAACACAATGAAACATCTTGTAGATTCTTATTGTCACTGTCATTTTCTTTACAGTGAATAGTCTCCAAGTGGAGGTTTTTCCTCAGGGAGCTGTGTGGGAAAAAATTGCAAGGCAGGAAATCTGACCAAAACACTAATTAGTAAGTGTGAGTAAACTTTCATCAGGGAGTGAAATTCCTTAAGATATGGTCAAAATAAGTATGAAAGATTTAGGTGATGTCCAATAACACAGGTAAAAAACAATGTAAGACTGTGGGGCAAGTGAAACAGATCTTCAAAAATATCTTCACTGGATTATTCTCCTAGAACACAAACATTTCTCTTCAAGCCGCTCTAAGTGGCTCTGAGATTTCCTCCTCTCTTACACTTTAACTGCTGCAGTATCTGCAAAGAGGCCTGCTTTAGTTTGCTGTTTCCTAGAATTAGGATAAATGAGTGACCCCAGAGATAGATGGCAGAGGTTGTCATCCCAATAATTAACAGCTTGTTTTCTGGCATAGTAGAATATGATATTTCTACGGCATAGCCTATAAAATACAAGATAAAGAGGATGATGAAAGATACCAGCATTTTCATTGCCTTCACATGAGCTTCAGTGCTGGGGTCTCTGAATCCTGTGCCGTTCAATTGCATCTTCCTACTGTGTCTCCAAAGGGAAATGATTAACAGGAAACATGTAATTAAGGACAGTGTAAAGAAGAAGATGATGCCCAGATTTAGCACAAACTGTTGAATAAAGAGTTCATTTTTATTCACGTTAAATCTCCAGGTTGTGTTTCTGTTCTTCACTTTATTATCATTAACAGCGTTCATGACTTGTGGAATAGTAACTAACCATGAAATAAATAAAGATCCCATCAGAAGAGGAAGAATTCTCCCGATTCTCATTTTCAACCAGAGGAATAGATAGTGGGAAAAATTTGCTATCTTCAGGAAATAGAAGATATTGAGGCTGGTGGCAAACCAGACACTTGATTGATTGATAAGTACCCACATGCAGTAAATATAGTCCTTTAGCTTATCAGAGTAATATGTATCTGGAGGGAATACCCATATTAATGCATCTATTATTATTATCCATATCAGACAAATTCTCGAAATTGCTAAGCCAGTGAGAATAAATCCAAGCATAGAGAATTTATTCTTAACGCAGTCAATGCAGTACACAAGTGCAATAAACCCATTCCCTGAAACTCCCAGGATGGATTCAATAATGGCTATAAAAAGGAAGATGCCTTCCACTACACTTAGCATATCTGCTGATCCTTAATCTAGATTCTGTTACATATATTTTAGTTTACCTGCTGCAGATAAGGCATATATTGGCTGCTGGATGGAATAGTGATTTTCTATTTTTTCATTATATAAAGACTTACACATGCCCAAGAATGCCTTGTGATGGAATCAGAAATCTCTTCACGGACAGCTTGCCATTTAACATCTACGAAACTTAGCAAGTTTAGAAAATGTGTGTTCAGAATGAACGTCTGTGGATAATTTGTTAAGATGCAAAAGGAAGTATCTGTTTCATGCATTTTTACTTGTCCTCCTGGGACTCCTTTGCATTCATGAAATTGAATTGTAGAGAATGGATGTCAAACAGGTCCATACAGGATACAAAACACAACAGATGTATTGACTTAATATTCTTCAAACTCAAATCATTCTCATTTGTATTGTTTGTAATCAGAGTTTGTGTATATAAATGCAAAGGACCATACAGAAGTATTAATATTCCTAGTCAGTGTGCAAATTAACTCTGAGTGTGTAATTTAATTTTTCATTAAAATTTAAGTGCAACTCTGGGTATGGCAAGTTTCACAAATATTCTTATACAAAATTGATTCTGTGGTTTCTATATCATAGTTATTATGTCCATTATTATGTCCATGCAGAAGATTATATTGTCAGTGGTGGCATCAAAGGCTCTTAGGAATAGTCTTGTAATTTAACATACTTTACTTTAATGACACCCATTCATTCATTTCTTCAATAAGTACTTACTACATGTCTAAATATATCACAAATCTCATCCACTCATTGAGAAAATATAGTGGTGGATAGGATATGAAATCTTTTGTAATTATGGACTTTACAGTCCAAAGGAGGAAGCAGGAAAAAACCAGATAAACCAATGTATTGGTCCAAAAATCAGAAGTGAAATCTAACATTTAAGGATTCTTCATTGCATTCCTAACACTATGTTAAGTACTTTAGGGTTCCATTTGTATTGTACTTCATGGTAATTTCCTCATTTTAACTTCATAAAAGACTACAAGCCTTTAAAATACATGCCATGTTTACCTTTATTGAAGATATATGAAAGCTTTACAGAAGAGTTTCTTCCCATTTAGGCTGGCATGACTCCCATCAGTAAAATTACAATGAGTGAGTTCACTAGGAAATATTATCAACCATAGGGAAAGACTATGAATTATAGTCAGCAAAACAAAAAAAATAACCAATCAAAAGCAAGCAGCAAACATAGAATTTACATAAACTACACATATTGCAATGAACAGGAAAAAATATGTATAGATATTTTAATTATGTATATAATGTTTTGAACATCAGGCTACAATTTCAGAAAAGAGGATCCACCAGACACTTTCTGAAAAAAAATGAGACATTGGGTACAAACTTTCTAGAAATAATGAATAGAAGTATATTAAATGAAAATGGACAAATTAATTCAAATAAAAAACTAATATTGACAGCCAAGATTTTAAAACTCCAACAAGATACTATTTACATGAAATACAATTCAAAATAAACACATGAAAAGTTGGAAAGAAAATGATACAAAGAGAGATGGTAGAAACATCGTCTGAATGAAATTTGTTATTGTTATAATAATATTAGGTATAGTAAACTTTAAAATAATAATCAATATTATTGATTATTATTAAAGGGGGAATGTATTTGGTAATGATTAAAAATGCTCAATTTAGCAGGGGGATAGAATAATTCTAAATTTTATGCATGAAATAATCTATAAAACATTTATAGAACTAAAAGAAAAATAATTGTTAGTGGATCACCACACCCACCATCTACAAAATAGTTTGGCAAGCTTTTAGGGGAGATAAATATATGTAGTCACATCTTAGGCTTTCTGGTAAAACTCATGACACTGGGAAGATTAGATAAGCATCTTTATGGGATGTTTTCATACTATTAACATTGTTCTAACCTGGGTGCAGACATCTTGGTATGTGCGGAAGTCAACAGGGCAGATGCTTCAATGTGGTGTCTCTCTTGCCGTAATACTGACTGTCACTGTATACTCCTCCTCTCCAAAGTATGAACAATTGGGTGTGTATGCATGTGTGTGTTCAAAAGAAATTCAGCTAAATCAGCTGCAGGGTGTCACCTTCTCCTCCAAGTCTTGTGACATGTTCAAGTCCCATACAAGTTGGTGCATACTCACTATTCTTGTTCCCAGTAGGCTAGCCACATAATTAGGCCTTTGAATACAGCGCAGTTATCATTACAAATACTAGGGGCCAGGACTCATGCATAATTACTACCTAAGCAGCTGACAACTCAGCCCATTGACTACCCTGATGTGTGTCTGTCTATGTTGGGGTCCCAATAAAGGGGCTTCCAGTGCTGGTGCCATTGGTACACCAGTCCTCATCTTGGATGAGTTAACTCCTTATCTTACTGGGTCAAGCACTGGAGCAGAACAGGGTAGACAAGTGTTCTTTGGTTGATCATAGGTACCCAAACATAACATAGCATGCAATTCTGAGCTTCAGAGACTTGTTGCCAGAACACTTCCTCTTGTAACTAGGCATGCCCTTTATCCAGAGTAGGTGTTTGGGCTTCAACAGAAGCAGGTTATTTGAATTTTCCTTCTATTCATCTCTTAAATATTAGACCCCTTCTCACAGTCAGAGAGGGTCTCTGTTAATGGTTTCAGTGGAGGTAAAGAATAATATCCCACCAATTGATCTTGGGCGAGTATCTGGGTCCAGCTCTAGAAGGGATACAAAGAAAAGGGCTTGGAGGAGGATGGGAGGAAAATCTGGCCTTCTTGATAAGGAAGGCTAAAGGGCCCATAAGAATGGGAACCAATGACCAATACAAAGAGACGATAATCACTGGCCAATGTAAAAGGGCAATCAGTCCTGGAAGTGCAGAGAGGCCAGTGAAAGAGTTGCAACCAATTTCAGACTCAGAGGAAGAGGAACTTATCTCTCTGCATTGCCTTTGTGTTGTGTCTCTCTCACCTCTTCCTCATGAGAGGGACACACTTCCAACTCTCTTTGGAAGTGCTCTAAATTTCTCTTTGCTATTCAGTGAAATTTCTCTTTGTTACACTGACCTTGCATGGGTTACTTTTGCTGTCTATGTACACTGCCTGCCCTACTCTAGTTTTAGTCACAGCTTCTACTTCATTTTTGCTTCCAGTTATGACTGCGCCTCATTGAACTTTCTACCCCAGCTGAGTGATCCATCAGGATCAAAGGGATTCAGGAAAATAGGGCCCCTGACATCTCAAAATCTCCTTTCTACAATTATGACCAAAACCCTGAACGGAATGAGTTACCATACTCAAGTTGCCCTACGATCCACTTCATACCCTCAGGTGTAGCGTAGCAGTAACATTGAAAGACATAGTGGTGCCCTCTAAAGGGTGCTGAAGGCTGGTGTCTGCTGGACCAGCCCTTTAATCTCTTCAAATGCTTCTTGCTGATGTGTCTCAGTTGCAATGTGCCCCTTTTCTAATATGTCTATAGAATGTTCTCAATCATTGGGCTAAAGGTGGGATAAATGCTCTCCAATAACTTAAATGATCAACAAATGTTCGATATCTCTTACTGTTGTCAAAGTTGGGAATTATGGGACATTCTCAAGTACTCTACTTGGTAGCAAAGGAGTCTTACCTAACCCTAAAACTACACTTCAGGCCCTGGGGCTTGAATCTTCTGAGAGTTGGTTGCTCATCCTCATTCCTGTATTTCAGCGCCCAGTACTATAATATTTTCTGTGGCACATTAAATCTTCAGGGTTTAACATAACATCACCATGTAAGGAAATCTGAGAAGAGAAGATGAGAATCAAAACAAAGACACTTCTCTAGCCACCATTCCATGACAAATATTAGGAATGTAGGAATGGGAAAGTAGTCCTAGAGCAAAACTTGAAGGTGACCTTACCATTAATTGTTTGAAGAGAGGAATGCTGACAAAGCATTAGGCAAATCTAAGACAGCATGATGGGTCCACAGTGTGGACAATATGTGGTTGACTACCTGAGTATTTCCCGGTGTGACAATTAAGTCTGCTCGCTCTTCATAGAGAAAGTGCTCCATACCTCCTTGCTGAATATCACTAGGGTAAACAAAATGCCAAGGGGACTACTTTGAAGGTAATAATATTCATCAATGAAGAATGTATCATGCTTTCTAGGACCAGTTTTGTGAACTTCACTATCAGGTTTTGTATCAGGAATTGCAACATGTATGGCTGGGGTTACCTTTGTCAATACCCAGTCATCTGCCAGGTCCTGTCTGATTTGTGTACAGACCAGAGAGCACAGTCAAGGGGACATTTTGGCTGAGTGGATATACATGCCTCTTTATAGGTTGTTTAGTAGCTGCACTCATGTTAGCATGTTTCCCCCAGCAGATTTTAATTGTTTAATATTGACAATCCATCAAAGATAGGGAATTATAGGGGCTCTCATTTGCCTCTTCCATGTGAATTCTCTTTAATCTGAATTCTCTCACTGAAGTTTGAAAAGCCTTGCCTAACAATGCCTGTGACTAAATGTTTTCTAGAACAGAGGAAATATACCCCATAAATGGGGCACGTAGAAATTTTCCAGAATCGAAAAGTATTAACGTTCTTTCATAAGGATCATTTGTTTCCCATAACTATCAATGGTAAAAACTGAGAAGGGCGTCTTGCT
>NW_003852724.1:402617-403658 GCF_000181295.1 Otolemur garnettii
GTTTTAGCCACTGAAGCTATATAATATATTATTGGTAGTGTAGTTATCCTGCATTGATATAAAACAGTAAAATTTATACCTTTTGTCTAGCTGTCATTTTGTACCATTTAACAAATTTCTGTCTTCACTCTGGTCTTTCTAACCTTCAGCATCCTCTGCTCTACTTATACTATTATAAGGGTAACTCTTTTTAGCTTCTGTATATGAGTGAGAGGATACGGTGTTTAACTGTGTGTTCTTGGCTCATGTCTCTTAACATAATGTCCTCCAGTTCCAGCTATGTTAGTGCAAATCACAAGGTTTCTTTCCTTTTTGAAATTTTTATGGATGAATATTATCCTGTTATGTGTCTTTACCATGTGTAAACCAGTCGTTAAGGGACCACGTGCACATTGGTTAAAATGTCTAGCTTGGGACTTTCCAAAACTGAAAGTGAAATATGGTATTATCAATAACCCAGAACCTGAGAGGCAAAATGTTAATGGAGGCTAAGAAAATAAAAAATGTCCAGTAAATGTTTACAATAGACTTACTTGCTTCTGAACTATAACACTGAGTGAAACAGGAATGTAAAGCTGTATCTTTCTGTGAACTTCTACTAATAGCATTGCATGCATCTATATGGGAGACTGGAGTTTGTACTCAGTATGACATAAGAATTTGCAAATGGCAAATTTTAGCTCAAAGCAATTCAAGACTGGTAGTGACCCCAGTGAGCCTTTGCAAGCAAAGCCAAATCCTTTCCGGCAGAGTACACTGTAAACCAGTCCCCAAAGAACTCCACCAGATAAAAAGTTCTGATGAAACAGAGTCCAGTGTAGAATCACAAAATACATGGGCCTGAGCCAACATTATCAAAATCATTACAAACAACAAAGGCAGCAGACCTCAGAGTTAGTACTTACACAGTTTGTGAAAGCGCTAGGGAAGATCCTTTCCCTCATTTCATGGAATGTGAATGGGAAAGATTTTTCTTACATATCTTGTCTTTTATTTAATTTTACATCTCTTATTATATAAATTATTCATACAACTGAAAGG
>NW_003852724.1:404989-406401 GCF_000181295.1 Otolemur garnettii
ATGATACAATTAGTATTTCTCCACATATAAAAAGGAATAAATTCTAATATGATCTATACAGAAGGCATTATTGTTTATATCATACAATTTTAAATAAACCACTCTTGTAATCTTCCTGGAACTGGGTAGTGGCATTATTTTTTTTCCCATTATCTCTTTGGAATATGTATATTACAAACTTATTTTGTTTTAAAAAAATAATATTGGGTCATGCCTGTGGCTCAAGGAGTAGGGCGCCAGCCCCATATGCCAGAGTTGGTGGGTTTAAACCCAGCCCTGCCCCCCCAATATATATATATGTGTGTGTGTGTGTGTGTATGTATATATAGATAGATATATAGATTCAGAACCTCACATTGAAAATAGACTAAGCCTCTTGTTTAAAAATATTCTAGATGTCAGGCTATCAGTATGAGAATAAGGCATTTTTGGAAGTTGCCAAAACGTTACTAGGTTCATATCCTGGGTTTGACATAAAAATTGGTTTAAAATTCATCATTTGAAACATGTCTGTGACTATGAGTCTGTGTATATGAATGTGTGTGTGTATGTGTGTGAAACTCCACAGCAGAGTATTTCATACACTTTTACACCTGATTTAATCTTGTGTTCCTGGGTCACAGACTATGTTGAGACCTTTGCATTGGCACTTCTAATAGAACTTCCACTCAACTATAATTAATTCATAACTTTGCTTCATCTCAAATCACTATTTTTAAACAAGATTCATTTCATCAGTGCTCCAATCCTGTCTCGTGAGTAGACTCTGTTTTTCTAGCTGTGTATCACAGAACTCCATTTACTACTATGATTACTGCTACTACACCAACACACACCAGGAAAAAAGGATGTCAGATTTTAAGAGGGAATATGGAATCAACCGTTTAAAGAATTAAAGCAGCACATGCAGAAGAAGCACCCCTATTATCCCTCACTTTCATGTTCTAATGTGAAGATTGATCACAACTTTCTTTGTACTGATTTCTGCTTCTTTGTGTGTTCTTAGAGAATGGTTGTCAATCCTTCTGGGGAAGTCAGAAAAAACAGAATGCAACATGTTTTATATTCTTATTATCACTGTCATAATTTTTACCATGAATAGTCTCCAAGTGGATGTTTTTCCTTGGGGAGCTGTGTGGGAACAGGTCGCAAAGCATGAAATCTGGCCAAACAGTCAATTAGCAAGTGAAGATTAAAATCTCATCAAGGAGTGAGATACCTTAAGATGCAGTCAAAACAATTATGAAAGATTTAGGTGAAGTTCAATAACACAGTTATAAACCAACATAAGGCTGCACTGCAAGTGAAACAGAGCTTCAAAAATATCTTCACTGGATTATTCTCTAGGGCATCCATTTCTCTTCAAGCTTCACTAAGTGGCACTGAGATTTATCATTTCTCATAACAGTTCA
>NW_003852724.1:406557-407880 GCF_000181295.1 Otolemur garnettii
ATGACCAGAAGACTCTCCCTCCTGATAAATCTTCTGAGTTAGGTCAAGTCTCCCGTATAGCTAAAATAAACCTGTTCCTAGAAAGATTCCCTGTGTTGGTGTTGTGTTATGAATGTGTTGGTGCAGGGGTGCACAGGTATTGAATTACTTCTTTTGTCTGTTTTCTTTCAAGCTAAAAACTATCCACCATACTTGACCATGCAAACAATCAAGGATCCCCAATCAGTGGTTTTCAACCTTCCTAATGCCGCAATGTATTTTCATTGTTAAAAGGGGTTGCCACCCACAGGCTGAGAACTGCTGCCCTAGATAGTTGTTCAAGGCCTCTGCAATCTCAATGCGTCAGCTGCAGGGTACTTCCTTATAGTGTGTCTCCTGGATCACTTGACCCCATTTGCTGCAGCTGTTAAAGTTTCTCTTTCCTTTGCATGAGGGGTGAGCTTGCCAGTGATCCCATTTGCCATCCTGCTCTATGCCTTCTAGATCTTCAGAGTCTTTCTCTCCATAACATCCCCAGGGATTCCAGGTTTTCACATCCCAATTGGGTCCAGATATCTAGGGTTGTTTAGGTGCGATACCTCTGACTTTTGGTGGTTTCCAATTCTTTTCCAAAGCAGACAAATCTGCATGATAATGTTTCAATTTTGGTTTCTTGGTCTTCAATTTTGTCAGCTAAGTTAGATATAAGGAGAAGGGTAAAAAGGCATATGTCCTTTTCTAGCTGCAGTTCCTCCTCTGGCTGTTTAGTATTTGCTTCTGTTTCTATTTGGGCCTTTGTTGCCAAATCAAAGGTCTGTAGAGGATGCCAACTCATTGCTGTGACTGTCTGTGGTCCTTCCTTACCCCAGCGCCCTCTACAGTAGTCCCTGGATAACAGTTCTAGGCCTATAGGCATTTGGGGGCATCATTGCAGTGACTTTACACACAGATCTGACACATGTGACACCCTCATCACCACATACTCATATGCACTGCATCACTGATCATCCGGGATTTCCCCCAGATATTTTATTCCCTTAACCCAATTCTTGGTTTCCTGGCTCCTGATGGCTCATCAAATGCTCTAGAGTGAGGAGCTGTATGCAAATCTCCCACCAAAGCCTGAGGGAACTGAGAGATCAAAGAAAGAGGCTGACAAATCCAGTTTTTCTGAAGGAAATATTTAATAAGAACTTGTGAACACATGCAATATTCCTGGTTGCTGCCTTTCAAAAAGTATCCTTTACATAGCAAGCTTTTAGGATGAAGACATGAGCAGCTGGTCCTGTCTTTGACGTTCTTGCTGCAATTCATGACCACTGGAGAGGTTAGAGAAGCATCTTT
>NW_003852724.1:409038-414849 GCF_000181295.1 Otolemur garnettii
AGAAAAAAAGTGGAATCATTTAATCATTTGGGGACAAACTTTCTAGAAATCAAGAATAGAATTATATTAAATGGAAATGGACAAATTACTTCAGGTAGAAAACTAATATTGACAGTCAAGATTTTAAAACTTCAACAATATACTATTTACATGAAATGCAGTTCAATATAAACACATAGAAAGCTTAAAATTAACCTGATACAAAAATAGATGGTGGAAACACTATCTGAAAGAAATCAAGTATCGTTAGAATAATATTATGTAAAGCAGGCTTTAAAATAAAAATCAATATTGTAGATCAAAGGGGAAGTATGATAATGATAAAATGCTCAATTTAGCAAGAAGATAGAACAATTCTAAAATTTATGAATAAAATAATCTAGAAAAGATTTACAGAATTAAAGAAAAAAAATTGATAGTGGATCACCACATGCACCATACAGAAAGTAGTTTTTATCTAGCAAGCTTTTAGAGGAAATGAATATGCCTGGTCATATCTTAGGCTTTCTGGGGAAACTCATACCACTGGGCAGGTTAGATAAGCATCCTTATGGGGTGTTATTCATACTGTGGACATTACCTTAACCTGGCTGCAACACATCTTGGTATATGACATAAGTCAACAATAGTAGTTTTGCTTCAGGATGGTGTCCCTCTTGCTGTAATACTGACCCTTAATGTGCACTCCTCCCCTCCAAAGTATAAACAATTGTGTGTGTGTGTCCACAAGAAATTTAGTTAAATCACCTACAGGGTGTCACCTTGTCCTCTGAGTTTTGTCACATGTTCAAGTCTCATATGAGTTTGTGCATACTCATGATTCTTGTTTCCAGTGAGCTAGAGATATAATTAGGCCTCTAAGAACAGCCCAGTTATCAGTACAAATACCAGGGGCCAGGTCTCATGCATAATTACTAACTAAACATCTGACAACTCTGTCCATTGACTACCCAGCTGACAACTCTATGTCAGCAGTCCAAGTACAGGGGTTTCTGGTGCTGGCACCATTGATAGACTAGTCATCATCCTGGATGATTAAAACTGCTTCTCCTACTGGGTCAGGCACTGTGTCAGAAGCATA
Source organism: Otolemur garnettii (assembly GCF_000181295.1). Classification (NCBI taxonomy): domain Eukaryota; kingdom Metazoa; phylum Chordata; class Mammalia; order Primates; family Galagidae; genus Otolemur; species Otolemur garnettii. The sequence continues at coordinate 410,120 of NW_003852724.1, forward strand.
GCCAGGTGTTCTTTGGTTGCTCATAGGTTCTCATCCTAACATAGCATGAAATTCTGGGCTTCAGGAGCTCATTGCCAGAACACTTCCTCTTGTAACTAGGCATGGAATTTAATTAGGGTAGGTGTTTGGTCTACAGTGGAAGTGAGTTGTTTGAATTTCCTTCTAATTGTCCCTTAACTGTCAGACCCGTTCTCACAGTCAGATAGGTTTCTTTGTTAATGGTTTCACTGGAGGTAAAGCATGATATATCACTTGCACTTGTTGACTTGTAAACTCTAGAAGGGACACAAAGAAAAAGGCTTCAAGAGGGATGGGAGGAAAGCCTGGCCTGCTGGACAAGGAAGGCTGGGCGCCTATAAGAAAGTAGGTATGAGGTAATCTCAGTAATCAATGACCAATACAAAGAGATAATAATCAACGACCCATGAAAAAGGGCAATCATTCCTAGAGGTGCACAGAGGCTAATGAAAGAGTTGCAACCAATTTCAAACTTATTTGAAGAGGTAATTAAACCTCTGCAGTGCCTTTCCATCAAGTCTCTCTGACCTCTTCATCATGAGAGAGGACCACTTCCAATTCTCTTTGGAAGTGCTCTAAATTTCTCTTTGTTCTTCTAAAATAAAATTTCTCTTTGTTACACTGACATTGTGCAGATTACTCTTGCTCTGTTCATACTGCCGCTGCTCAAGTTTGTTCTTAGTTTCCACTCCTTTTCACTTTCAATTACAGCTGTGCCCCAGTGAATTTTCTACCTTAGCTGACTGATCCAATCAGATCAAATGGATTCAGGAAAATGGGACCGCCAACCCTCCCCAACCTCCTTTCTACACTTATGACCAAAATCCTGAATGGAGTTGAGTTACCATACTCAGGTGGCCTTAAGATACACGTCATACCCTCAGGTGTAGCAGCAATGAAAAACATAGTGATGCCCTTAAAAGTTTTGTTGAAGGCTGGCGTCTGCTGCATTAGCTCTTTAGTCTCTTCAAAAGCTTATTGCTGATATATGTCTCAGTTGCAATGCGCCTCTTTTCTATAGAGTTGTCTCAATTGTTGGGCTAAAAGTGGAATAAACACTCTCCAGTAACTTAAATGACCAACAGTTATTTGAATTTCTCTTACTGTTGCCAGAGTTGGAAATTGTGGAATATTCTCAATTACCAGAACTGGTATCAAGCAGTTTTACCTGACCCTAAAACTACACTATAGTCCTTGGGTCCTAAATCTTCTGAGAGTTGGTTGCCCATCTCCTTCCCATATTTTAGCATACAGTACTTTAAGACTTTCTGTGACACATTAATCTTCAAGGATTAACATTACATCACCATGTAAGGAAATCTGAGAAGAGAAGATGAGAATGAGAACAGAGACACTTCTCCAGCCACCATTCCATCACAAATCCTAGGAACGCAAAGATAGTCCTGGAGCAAAACGTGAGTGTCTACTGGTGACCTTGTCAGGTAAAAGCAAACTGGTCTTGTGATGGTTTGGAGACAGGAATGTTGACAAAGGCATTAGCCAGAATTTAATACAGTACAATGTGTCCATAGCGTTAACACGATGTTGTTGACTACCTGAGTAATTCCTGGTCTGACAATAAGTGTTGCACACCTCATTGCTGGATATCATTAGGGTCAACAGATGGCCAAGGGAAGTACATCATTTGTTTCCCATAACTATCAAAGGTAATGTTATTCATCAATGAGGTATGTACCATCCATTGTAGGATGAGTTTGTGAACTTCATTGTCACATCTTGTATCAGGAACATGTATGGCTGGGGTTACCTTGCTTAATCACCGGTAATCCACAGTCATCTTCCAGGTTCAGTATGGTTTGTGTACAGACCATAGGGAACAGTTAAGAGAATCTTTTTGCTGAGTGAATACATAAGGTTCATTACCAGTTCCTTAATAGTTGCACTCATGTCAGAATATTGTCCCCCAGCTAATTTTAATTGTTTAACTTTGACAACCTAACTAAGGATAAGAAATTGTAGGGGTTCCCATTTTGCCCCTTCCCTGAAAACACCCTTATCCATGTGAAATCTCTTCCATCTGAATTCTCTTACAGAAGTTTGAAAAGCCTTGCCTGACAGTATCCAAACATTTTCTAGAACACAGGAAATAAACACCATAAATGGGGCAGGTAGAGATTTTCCAGTATCTAAGGCTGTTAATGTTCTTTCATCTACATCATTTGTTTGCCAGAACTATCAATGGCAAAACATGGAAAAGGATGTCTTGCTTTATTTCAATTCATTAAACTGTCTTGCACCCCAATGTCTCCTAATGTCATTTGTATATTAATTTTTGGAGGAATATTAAATGGTGAGTTCAATACAGGGCTTGGAGTGCTCCCTAATGCTCAAATATGGGGTTGATCCTGGTACAACTCCTATTCTCAGTCCTGGCCTGGGATTGACCTTTGATTAACCAGGGAAGTACAATGGTCAAGAGGTTGAGTCCTTTTCCTCATCCATCAGATGAGGGAAGGTCAGGGACCAAACTGCTATTCAGGCTGTGGTTCCCTCCATGAGGCTGCTAATAAAGCATTTGGTTATTTGTCTATCTTTTTCTCAGGTTTTCCTGCTGCCATTAACTCATGCCACATTTGCCTCACCATGACTCTTATTGCCCCCTTTCCTTGTTTTCCTTCTTCTGTTGGGCTCACTTTTCCCCCTTTATTGGCTTTTGTGAGGGTATAAGTTGTCCCTGCTCCTGGCCTTCATGATTTATACTAAGTTTGCTATGGCTTTTCTCACATAATATATAATAAAATCACCAGTAATCCACAGCCATCTGCTTTTATTCACTATAAACTCAGGAAAGATAGTAAAGGGCTATGCCATTCTCTCTTCTGATACTATATCAGTTTATTTTTCATCTCAGCAGTAGAAATTGCTTACTAGATACTGTTATAACGTTCCTAATTTTCATAGCAGCTCCTGGGCCTCTTTGATTGGCACCAGAAGACTGTCCCTCCTGATAAATCTTTTTTTTTTTTTTTTTAAATATGGAACGCTTCATTTTTTAAATATGGAACGAATTTGCATGTCATCCTTGCACAGGGGCCATGCTAATCTTCTCTGTATTGTTCCAATTTTAGTATATGTGCTACTGAAGTGAGCACCTGATAAATCTTCTTAGTTAGGTCAATCCTCCCTCATAAAAAAAAAAAAAATTCCTGTCCCTAGAATGATTCCCTGTGTTGATGTTGTGTTATGAATGTGTTGCTTCAGCAACACATGGATATTGGTGTTACTCATTTGGTCTGCTTTTTTTCAAGCTAAAAACTACCTACCACCCTTCAGGGGTCCTCAAACTTTTTAAACAGGGGTCCAGTTCACTGTCCCTCAGACCATTGGAGGGCCAGGCAGTGGGCCCTGGGATGAGTCAGCTGCTAAGCAGGATAGGCAGAAGCAGCAAAAATACCCAGTAGGCCGGATAAATGTCTGAGGTGGGCTGCATGTGGCCCGTGGACCATAGTTTGAGGATGCTGGCCTCTCACATGACCATGCAAGCAATCAAGGAACCCCTTGATCAGCGGTTCTCAACCTGTGGGTCATAACCCACAGGAACTGTACTAAAGGATTGTGGCATTAGGAAGGTTGAGAACCACTGCCCTAGTTGTTTAAGGCCTCTGTATTCTCTAAGATTCACTTGCAAGGTATTCCCTAATAATGAGTCTTCTGGATCACTTGACCCCATTTGCTGTAGCTGTTAAGGTGTCCCTTTCCTTTGCATGAGGAGTGAGCTTGCCAGTGACCACATTTGCCATCTTGTTCTATGCCTTCTAGGTCTTTAGAGTTTTTCTATCCATTACATCCACGTGGATATTGGGTCTAGACATCTATAGTTGTTTAGTTATAATATAGCTGATTTTTGGTTGTTTCCATTTCTTTCCTCAAATGCAGACAACTCTCCATGATAATGTTTCAATTTTGGTCTCTTGATCTTCAGTTTTGTTCACAAAGTTAGATATAAGGAGAAGAGCAGAGGGCACCTGTCCTTTTCTAGTTGCAATTCCTCCTCTGGCTGTTTAGTTTTTGCTTCTGTTTCTAGTTGGTCCTTTGTTGCCAAATGAAGGGCCCAGGGAGGAAGCCAACCACTGCTGTGACTATTTATGACCCTTTCTTACCACAGCACCCTCTACAGCAGTCCCTTGATAACAGTTCTAGGCCTATAGGCATTTGGGGGACATCCTTGCGGTGGCCGTCCACACATATCTGACAGATGTGACACCTCCATCCCCACAAACAGGTGGGCCTCCTGGCCATCTGTGTTTTGTCCTACATGTTTCATTCCCTTAACCCAATTCTTGGTTTCTTGGCTCCTGATGGCTCATCAAATGCTCTACAATGAGTAGCTGCATACAAATCTACCACCAAAGGCTGAGGAATCTGAGAGATCAAAGAAAGAGGCTGACAAATCCAGTTTTTCTGAAGGAAATACTTAGTAGGAACTTGTGAACAGAAGCAATATTCCTGGCTGCTCATTTCAAAATGTATCCTTTATATAGTAACCTTTGAGGATGAAGACTTGAGGTGCTGGTAATGTCTTTGACTTTCTTGCTGAAATCCATGACCACTGGAGCAGGTAGAGATGCACCTTTTGGGGTATGTTAACCATGTTACAGGCATGATGTTAAGACCTTGCTGCAGATCACCCTGGTGTACAGGGTCAAACATTCGTCATTATGGTGATTTGCTTCAAAATGGCATCACTCTTG
>NW_003852724.1:415503-416429 GCF_000181295.1 Otolemur garnettii
ATTTCTTTTTCTTTTCTTTTTCTTTTTTTAAGAGACAGACAGAGTCTCACTTTGTTGCCCTCAGTGGAATGCTGTGGCATCACAACTCACAGCAACCTCCAGTTCTTGGGCTTAGGCGAGTCTCTTTCCTCAGCCTCCAGAGTAGCTAGGACAACAGGCACCAGCACAGAGCCTGGCTATGTTTTATGTTGCAATTTGGTTGGGGCCCTGTTAGAATCTGCCACCCTTGGTTTATGGGGCTGGCACCCTACTCACTGAGCCACAAGTGCCATCCTGATCACAAATTTCTTTGTACTGATTTCTGCTTCTTTGGGTCTTAGAGAATGGCTGCCAATCCTTCAGGGAAGTCAGGAGAAACACAATGAAACATCTTGTTGTAGATGCTTATTGTCACTGTCAGATTCTTTACAGTGAATAGTCTCCAAGTCAAGACTTGGGGAGCTATGTGGGAAGAAATTGTCACTAACCAAAACACTAAATAGTAAGTGACATTAAACTCCCATCAGGAATGAAATTCCTTACAATGTGGTCAAAACAAGTATGAAAGATTTAGGTGATGTTCAATAACACAGTTAAAAAACAATGTAAGATTGTAGTACAAGTGAAACAGATCTTCAAAAATATCTTCACTGAATTATTTTCCTAGAACACACATTTCTCTTCAAGCCGCTCTAAATGGCTCTGAGATTTCCTCCTCTCTTACTCGTTCACTGCTATAGTACCTGCAAAGAGGTCTGCTTTAGTTCCCTGTTTCCTAAAATTAGTATAAATGAGAGACTACAGAGCTAGATGACAGAGGTTGTCATCCCAACAATTAATACTTTGTTTTGTGGCATAGTGGAATATGATATTCCTATGGCATAGCCTATAAAATACAAAATAAAGAGGATGATGAAAGATATCAGCACTTTCATTGCCTTCACATG
>NW_003852724.1:417496-420319 GCF_000181295.1 Otolemur garnettii
TTATGTCCATTATTATTTCCATGCAGAAGATTATATTGTCAGTGCTGACATCAAAGGCTCTTAGAAATAGTCTTGTAATTTAATATACTTTAGTGGTGTCCATTCATTCATTTCTTCAATAAGTATTTACTACATTTCCAAATATACCAAAAACTTAATCCACTCATTGAGAAAATATAGTAGTGGACAGGATATGAAATCTTTTGTAATTTATGGACTTTACAGTCTAAAGGAGGAAGCAGTAAAAACCAGATAAACCATTGTATTGATCCAAAAATCAGAAGTGAAATCTAACATTTAATGATTCTTCATTGCATTCCTAACACTATGTTAAATTCCTTAGAGTTGAGGAGGCAGAGGCCAGATGGTGGGCTGCAGCCAGCTTTCTACAGAGCTTCTATCCAGAAGGAGAGTTAAAAGACAGAAGTTTAGCAAGTCAGCCGATGGTTTCGAGCTGAGCCAAGAGAGAACATAGAAGAACACACACAACCCTGCTGAGGTGAGCTGCAACCCCAAGTATATGAACAAAAGGTGCAAAATCCATTGCCAAGCAGACAGGAGTGCCCTTTCCCATGAGAAGGGCTCACAGAACACTTCATACAAACAAGCGAGCAGAGTTCATACATCCTCCTATTCTATCCCATGGGAGAGACCCTCTTAAAACTGGACATCCTAACCCTACTAGGATGCCATGGCACTCTCCTGCCAGGCATAAAACTGTATATATCCTCTACCTGCAATTCTGAACTCCCAGCACTCCCCTCCACTCTCACACCAAGGTCTGGAAGCCTGTTCCCCCATGGAGTCCAGATTCTTGGGCATTTTCTTGAGAGGTGTGGACAAGGCAGGGGCTGTTGCTAGTCTTTGCTGATTCTGCTGCACGGGAATAAGGAGAGTACTGTCAGCTGATAGAGAACCATACAGGAGCGGTGGTACCCTGAGGTGCAAAGCAGCAGCTACAGCAGGAATGATATGGATCACACCCTTGGGGCTATAATGGACAGTCACGCCCTGTCTCTCTGGGAAACCAGAGGAAGTCAGGCATCTACTGTAGTGCAGCCACTGCTGAACAGACCTGTTAGTAAAGGGAAGGCCTGAGGCAGTAGTGGCCTTGGTGAAGCGCAGGAACTAGAATTGACATGTGCAGAGACAGCAGACTCCCAGGGCAGGGCTGAGCCAGAGGACTGCTTTACTGAGGCTAAGATGCACCTGGCCCTCAGAGGATCATAGCTGAGACAAAGGTGGACAGGCAGAGGCTAGAACTGACAGCTAAGTGTGAGGTCTAACTGCTTGCCACTGCCCAGGGATCAGTTGTGGTTTCTGTCAATTCAAGCAGCATCTGATCCATAGGGGAATATAGCTGGGACAGAAACAAATTCTGCAAAGTTGTTCTGTCCTATTCTACCAGCAACATCAATCAGGGGTGGGGCTAGTCTGAGTGAACCGCCTCAGCCTCCATTAAGCACCCGAGGTTGTCAGGCCTCACCTCCCCCTGCTGGATAGTGGCAGAGAATGGCAGCCTGGCTCAGGAGACATAGATGATCATGCGACTCAGGCAGTCGTAAACCCCTGGAGCATCTGCTCATTGGAGGGAAGTGGATCACAGCCCTGTGGGGTTACTAGTGACTGCGTGTGACAGAGGTGCAAGGTAGAGAAGGAGGCATCAACCTTCCCAGGTGAAATTATTTACTGGATGGGTCCTTCTGACCTCACTGAGCACCAGAACCAGTCACACTTGAGCTGCCAACCGACCCCTACTATCTAGTTGCCAGAGACCTTTTGAACTCTCCCACCTGAAACAAGTGCTGACTGGAACAATCGATTTGGACGTCTTGAACTGGGCCAATCACCTGAGGACTATCCAAAGTGGTACCCTGGGTGTGTGGTTGTGGGAAGATTTGATTTTCCTTTTCCAATTGTTGCCTGTTGGGGGCAGGATGACTTAATTGGTGGTATTTCTCCACAGCTGAGACTTCAACCCAGAGTAACTGATAAACTAGAGTAGGACAGAGACCAGCTGAAAACAAGACAGAGCCATTTAGCCCCACCACACCAAGCAGGCACCCAGTTTCTCACACTATAGCACTGTATGGGTCCTTGGAACAGCTCTAGGGGGAAAGGTAAAGACACCAGTCCCAGTTTTTGGGCAAAGGGCTAGTTAATCACTACTCCTGGAGCCCCTAACCCAACTTCTCTTTGTCTGCTCATCTAGCCATATGGTATAAAATAAGCATGGAGTGAAATCAGCGGAAAAACTCTGATAATATGAATAACCAGAGTATATCAACCCCCCCACTCCCAAGGAAGAATATGGTACACACAACTGAAGATCCCATTCGTAAACAGATGGCTGATATGTCAGAAATCAAATTCAGAATTTGGATTACAAATAAGATTAATAGAATAGAGGCAAAGTTGGAATTAGAAATTCAAGGAGCATTTCAAAAGTTCTCCCAGGAATTCAATGAATTCAAAAACAAAATCACCAAAGATTTTGACACATTGGGACAACAACTTGCAGTCCTCAGAGATCTGAGAAATACAGTAGAATCCCTCACTAACAGAATAGACCAAGCAGAAGAAAGAATTTCTGACATTGAAGAGAAAGCTTTTGAATGCACCCAAGCACTCAAAGAGGAAGAGAAATGGAGAGCAAAAATGGATCATTCTCTCAGAGAGCTTGGGATAATGTGAGGAAAACTAATATTCACCTTATAAGAATCCCTGAAGGTGATGAAGTTGCTTCACAAAACACTGAGGCTCTTCTTCATGAAATTATGAAAGACAACTTTCCAGACATGCCAAGAGATTCTGAAATTTAGA
>NW_003852724.1:422419-423474 GCF_000181295.1 Otolemur garnettii
TTTTTCTTTAAAAGCCTAGAGAAAATATTATACCTTATCAATGATACCTTGAAATCATTACCCTTGAGTTTGGGATCAAATAAATATGCAAAAAAAAAAGCTTTTTAATTTCCTCACCCCATCAACAGTTAAAGTGCAATTTCTTTTTAAAAAGATAAAATCACCATAACCTCAACAAATATCATTTATCTAGGAATAAATCACACACACTAAAAGGTGTATAAGGCCTTTATGAAGAGTATTAAACTGTCTGAAAAAGCCTTAACTTTTTTTTGCCATATAATTAGCCCATAATTAATATATATTGGCTATAATCAAACCCTCCAGATTTTTCTTAAATTTAAATTGCTACCACATACTCTATTCCACTGTAGGTATGTTATCCAAGGACATTAAGTTCTCTGTGTCATTAAATATATTTAAGTTTTTCTGACTGGTATTATAGACCATCTCCAGTCTAAAACAACCCCAAATATAATAGTAGCCATTTCCATCTCCATGAACACCAGCCCTGCTCCTTTCATTTGATGTAGAAAATCAGTATTTGCCCTTTTTGCCATACCTGTCAGCTGTAATTTTCCATGTCAGGCGATAAACAACAAGATAGTCTTTCCTTTGCTCATGTGCAAATACAGACTCATATTGTTCCTCTTTTTGCATTTTCTTTGCCTAACAAATTTGCATCTGCACCTTGAGCTGTGGAAGATCAAGGGGAAGAATTTACAGATTGTAAATTTTATTTTATTTCATTTTATTTCTTGAGACAGAGTTTCACTGTGTTACCCCAGGCTACAGTCTCACAGGCTCAGCCCAGCTCACAGCAAGCAAATGATCCTTCTGCCCAGCCTGCCAAGTAGATGGGACTGCAGACACCCACCATGAAGCCTGGATAATTTTTCTATTATTAGTAGAGATGTGTCTCACCTTTGGTCTTGCTCTTGCTCAGGCTGGTCTCAAACTCCTTAGCTCCAGGCATCTTTCCCACCTCAGGCTCCCAGAGTGCCAGAATTACAGGTGTAATACCTGGCCCATGTTGTCTCTTTTCTTGATTCTTT
>NW_003852724.1:424287-425852 GCF_000181295.1 Otolemur garnettii
AGTTCAGAGTCTCATATAAAGAATACCCTATTCTGCCTGTTTTAAACATAATACTTCAATCTGAAAGAATAAAAATAAATATTATTTTTAAAATTTTTACAGTAAGCAATTTCCTGATTATGTAAGAAAAATATTATTTTATACAATTCATTACTTAAAATTACTGCTAATTTTTAAAGCTTATATCTAATAATAAACTGTAGGCAAACTTGTATTAGGCAGAAGATATCTATTATACCCTACATATGTGGCATACCAAGAAAGAAGAGGGTGGGAGAAATTGGTTCCAAGTAAAAGGGGTATCCTGACTTACAAGTGTGTCCCAGTAATGAAAAGTATACTGACTTTTTGTCAGTTGTATTATTGTTTTACATTTTACAGAAGCAATTTACCCCTTACTGTTTGTACCTGAGACAAATAGCTTTCATCCCTCTATACCTAAATATTCTGATGACCTCTTGATCTTATACCTACCACATAACTGAAGCTTCCTTTCTAACTTTCATTTTAGGCAAGCAGTACAGAATGGGGCAGTCATTGGGACTATTGCTATAAGGTTATTGCATGATCTGAGGTAACTTCAGATGTATTATACCTCTCCCAGGGATAAAAAAATAAACTGACATGTATCAAGTTCTCCAACAAGCAAGACCCTGTTTAATCTCTCTACATGTCCTATCTCATTTAATCCTCACAGTAGTCCTAGTGACAGGTATTACAATTTTCTCCATTTAACACAAAAAGAAACTGAGATAGGATACACAGTATATGCACATGGGACCCTAGGAAATTTTTAGGAATGTTGGCTTAAAATTGTCATAATAATAAAACAAATAGGAGTAATACATTACTATATATATGACCTCCATCAATGAAGTGGGAGAAGGAATAACTTTTGTCATCAATAAAACAAGATAAAGAAAACTAGAGATAGATGGCACACCCAGGTAGGTAATGAGGACCTATACAGGAATGGGCCCTGGGAAATTGCCTCAGGTTATTTAGACAAGCCACAAGACACATCAGGAAAAACAACACTTGTGTCCTTTCACTTCTGGGGTGCTGCTAACTAGGGCTCCACTAAAAAGATACAGAATCTCTTTGCCTCTGATGTTGATTTCCACATTAAGCTTAGCAAAGTTAAAACTTCTTAGAGGTTGAGTTTGCATAAGTACTTGGAATGCCTTTATGCAACTGGAGGCTAAATTCTTCGCTACTGCTCTCACTGCTATCCCCCATGAGATATTTGATAGCCAAACAAGTCATTCGCTCATGACCTTATCATTTCTTTGATAAAGAGAAAAGTGAATAAAGAGGTATTGGCATGCAAGGCTTCATGCCAGTCTCTAATAAACGCAGCTCAATTCCTTCTTCTTCTTCTTTTTTTTTTTTTCTTTTCTTGGGTTAGAAATTTATTTATTTATGTATGTATTTATTTATTTTTATTAAATTATAGCTGTGTATATTAATACTATCATGGGGTATAGTGTGCTGTTTCTATATACAATTTGAAAAACTTTCATCCAATTGGTTAACATAGCCTTCATGTCATTTTCTTAGTTGTT
>NW_003852724.1:426747-429700 GCF_000181295.1 Otolemur garnettii
GAGCTGCACTGATGCAGCAGCCCACAGGGGAATCGGTTCCCTTCCTACAAACACTGAAAAATCTTCTGAGCATGCGGTGGTGGCAGCAGTGGTGGTGGCTGCCGAAGCTGCAGCAGCTGTGGCCCCTATCCCATTGGAAATAAACTGAACACTGAACGCACAAGGGGAGCCCAGCTCTTTTCCCTTGGACCACAATGGTTTTCTGTTTGAGGGGAAATTAGGAGTTGAGTGAAAGTCTGGCGAAGTGTGGAGTTGTGTCCCGAGTTTGGAGGACAGATAGGAGTGGGCAGCCAGCCAGGAACCAGATGTAATGTAAAACTCCAAAAATGGCGTTTCCATAACACTTCTCCCAGAAGCACAGAGAACTCAATCTGACCTGCAGCCAGCCATCCGGCATCTGAAGCTAATCCAAGACGCCCAACACTTTGAGGGAACTATTGTAGGGAGAATCTGTGCAACCTGCCAGCAAAGATTCTCCTTATATATATATATTTTTTCTTCTCTCTTTTTTTCTTTTTTTCTATTTTGGTTTTAGCACAGGGACCACTCACAGCGCCACCTGCTGTCTAGAAAGTATATTGCAGCATAATTATATATTTTTTTAAACTGGAACCCCCCCACATTCAAAAAGGGGCTTGTTTGTATATATTCAAAAAAATAGTAATTTTCTTAGTGGTGTCCTCCTTCTCCTTTTTTTAATTTTTGATTTTTGATTTTTTACTTTTATTATATATATATATATATATATATTTGATTTTCTTTCTTCTTTGTTTTGCTATTTGTTTGCTCTATCATTTTATGACCAACATTTCTGTGGTTATATTTTATTACTACTATTTTTTTCTTTCTTTCTTTTTTGGTCTGTTAGTTGGTTGGTTTGTCTCTTGTTTTTTTTTTTTTCTTTTTTGCCTGTTTGTTTACTTGTTTCTGAGTGTCTGGGCATCAGTGTGCTTGTGTGTCTGGTAGCATTTTAGTCTGTTTGTTTGTCCACTTGGTTTCAGTGTATTTTGTAGTTTGCTAAATCCCCTGGTTGGCTATATTCCCTAACTAGAATTTTCACATTCAATAAGAATTTGGAGGAATAGGGGACGAGAGCTGACTGGAGCTAGCTTTCAACATAAACTTCAGTTCAGGGGGAGAGACAACTGCCGGAAGAACCCAACAAAGCTGAAGGTGGAGAGCTGAGCTGAGAGAAGAGATAGATAAAAGCACGTCCTCCACACCGAGGCAAACCATGACTTCAAGAAAACAAATTCCAGGTTTAGATTGAATCCAAGTGGAATATTCTCCAGCTCCCATTGAGTGCCTGAGGCAGATAGGCTTCAACTATCTCTGCTGGCTGGCCACAAAGAGTGGTCATTGAGTGGAGAAGGCATTGACATTACTTGGACTCTGGCAGGCACAAAACCCTGATGAACTCATTGACTTTACCTGGACTCTGGTAGACACAAAACCCTGACTCACTCGCCTATTGGACAGGACTGGGTTACAGAGTCTGGGTTAACAGAAATTGGTAGTGGGGTTAACTGAGACTGAGGTTACCAGAGTCCGGCGGTGAAGGGTGAGTAAGGAGGGGAAAGAGACATCAGCCTCCTTACTCCAAATCATCTACTGAACAGGCCTTTCTGACTCCTCAGAGCATCAGAGCAAGCCACACTTATACCACCAGTAGACTCCTAGTATTTAGTTGCTGGAGACCTTGTGATCTTTCCAACCAGAGAGTGGGTACTGATCGGGTCAATAGGTTTGGGTCTCTAGATTTGGGCAAATCAACTGGTGGTTGAGGGAGAATCTCTGATGCTCTCTGGATTTTCTCAGGCCTAAATTGTCTTCAGGTGGAATATTCTCCAGTTGTCACTGAGTGCCTAAGACAGTCAAGTCTCAGTTCCCTTTGCTGGCGGGGGTTGAAGAGCAGTAACTGAGTGGAGCTGGCATTGGCTCTACTTTGATTCTGGCAGACACAAAGCCCTGCCACATTCGCTTATTGGGCAACTGGGTCACAGCCCTGTGGGGTCTCCAGTGACTGGGTGAGATGAAGGTACAAGGTGCGGTAGGAGGCATCAACCTTCCTAGAATATTTTATTTGCTGGGTAGGTCCCTCTGACCCCACAGAACACTGGAGCGAGTCATACCTGAGGTGCCAGATTCCTACTGTACAGTTGCCAGAGACATCTTGAACTCCCCAACCTGAGACTCATGTTGACTGGGACACTTGACTTAGATCATTTGAACTGGGCCAATCACCTGAGAACTATCTAAAGTGATACCCTGAGGGGTGTGGCTGAGGGAAGGTGTGGTTTTCCTTTCCCAACCATCGCCAGTAAGGGGAGGGGTGACTTAATCGCTGATATTTCTCCACAGCTGAGATCTTAACCCAGAGTATTTGATTTTCTAAGGTAAAAAAGATACCAGCCAAAAACAAGATAGAGACATGCGAGTGCCCAGGCTCTCACACCCTAGCATTATACGCATACTTGGCAAAGCTCCAGGGGAAAAGATACAGACACCAGTCCCAGCCTTTGCCCAAAAAGAATAGTAAAATACTACTCCCGGAGCTCCCAACCCAACTTCCTCTTACCTGCTCACCTAGCCAAATGGAGTAAGTCCAGCATGGGGCAGTCAGCAGAAAATCTCCAGTAGTAGGAATAACCAGAGTAAATCAACCCCCCCAAGGAAAAACATGGCAGAAGTACCTGAATATCCAACCCATAAAGAGATGGCTAAGATGACAGAAATGGAGTTCAGAATGTGGATAGTAAATAAGATTAATAGAATGGAAGAAAGGAAGGAGCTAGAACTTCAAGAAATTATTCAAAAAATGTCTCAAGAAATTATTCAAAAGATGTCCCAAGAAATTATTCAAAAGATGACTCAAGAATTCAACAATTTCAAAGATAAAATGATCAAAGATTTTGAAACTTTGAGACAAGAGTTTGTAGACCTCAAAGATTTG
>NW_003852725.1:0-1180 GCF_000181295.1 Otolemur garnettii
CTTATAATGTGAAGTTAGAATTTCCATGTATTTGTGTGTATGAAATAAATGTAAGCATTATTTGATCAAATTCGTGTTGCTGCTTTCTTCACTTGTTTTCATTACTCCTCTCAGTTACAAAATCTGCTCTGAACATTCAGTTCAGATTGTCTCTGTGCGTTGTCCTATATGTCCCTTTGAGATAAATTGTAAGTCACACAGACTGGGTAAAGCCCAAGCTCTACTGTTTATTGGATATTGGCAAAATATTCTCATAAAAAAAACAAACTATTACTTTATTCATAAATTGTTTTTGTGATTTTAAGCATGAACATATGAGAAACTGCTAGGATGTCCTCTAACATACAGTAAATGTTGAAAAAACTGTTGCAATTCTTTTTTTTTGAAGAGGGGAAGAGAGCGTCACAGTGTGTTGCCCTGGGTAGAGTGCCACGGAGTCATAGTTCATAGTAACCTCAAACTCCTGAGTTTGAGCGATCCTCTTGTCTCACCCTCCTAGTAGCTGGGCTTACTGGCATCTGCCACAATGCCGGGCTAGTTTTTCTGTTTTTAGTAGAGATGGGTCTCATACTGGCTCAGGCTGGTCTTGAACTCCTGAGGTCAGGCAGTCCACCCACCTTGGCCTCCCAGAGTGCTAGGATTACAGGCATGAGCCACTTCAGCTAGCCAGTTGTTTCAATTCTTGCTATTATGTCATAATCTGTATATTTTATAAAACTTTATATTATATGTCATCTATGAATTCGTCCCTCAGTGGTCTACCTCTTTTCTGTTCAGAAGTGTGGCTTTAAGACCTGAGGTATTGGTGTCACTGCTGAGCTTGTTAGAAATACAGAATGTAAGGCCTTACCCAGATCTCTGTCCTGGATTAGAATATACATTGCAACAGAATTTCCAGTTCATTGTTGTGCCAAGTAAAATTTGAGAAATAATGCTTCTAATTCACCATGAGTTTTCATTTTAAGACTAAACACAACTGATTCTATGTGATGTAAATATAGCACTCAAAAATGTATATTTCTGTGGCAATGCTTTTTTAAAAATATTCTATACTCTATATAAGCATAGTATCTATACTATATAGAATCTTTGTGAATCTTATGTCATTTTCTTTCTTTTGGTTCTATTGTATTTAGGAAAATAATTTTCTAGATAGAGAATGGCTTAAGGAATATTAGTT
>NW_003852725.1:2055-5471 GCF_000181295.1 Otolemur garnettii
GAGTTTGTGCTTTGCACGAGTAAGTTTCAGAATCCCCCTTTCAGGAGTAAAAATCAGACATTTGTTTACATATTCATATTGTAAACAAAAGAATGTTTACATTGACCTCATTATTTACCTTTCTTCTGTGATTTTCAAGTTTCACTCTAATTTCCTAGTGATTCTAGAAGTTTAGTGATATGAAATATGTTGTCTATACCTTAAAATCCAGTTTCTCCTTTTTATTAAATTAATTAATAAAGACCGTATTCAGTTTTCTTGGGATGAAATGTTCTATAGATGTCTGTTAAATCCAGTTGTCAAATGGTTAAGTTTAAGTCTAAAATTTCTTTGCTTTGTTTCTTATTGGAGGATCTTTTTAACACTGCCAAAGTGGTGTTAAAATCTCTGGCTTTTATGGTGCTGGAGGAAATAAAGTTGCTCATGTCTGTTAGAGTCTGTCTTATAAATTGAGGTGCATTCTGATTGGGTGCATAAATGTTAATAATTGAAATCTCATTGTGTTGAGTGTTGCCCTTAACAAATATGAAGTGACCATCCTTATCTTTCCTTACTTTTGTTGGCTTAAAGCCTATTGTATTTGTGAATAAAATTGCAACACCTGCTTTTTTCTGATTTCCATTTGCCTGAATTATAGATGATCATCCCTTCACCCTGAGCCTATATTTACCTTTTAAGATAAGATGAGATTCTTGTATGCAGTAGATACCTGGCCTGAGTTTTTATGTCTGGTCAGCCATCCTGTGCCTCTTGAGAGGACAGTTTAAGCCATTCACATTAATTGAGAGTATTGATAAGCCTGGTAGTATTTTGGGTATCAAGTTTTTCAAAAATCCAGTGAACATTTTTAATCCTTTTGCCACCATGGAAGTTGGAGTTTGATCAAAAGTTTCTGAGTGAGTTTACTTTGGTGGTAGAGCATTGTGCTTGTCATTGTGTAGGATGGGTCTGAGAATATTCTGGAGAGCTGGTTTAGTTATGGCAAATTTCTTCAACATGTCTATGTCATCAAAGTATTTGATTTCTCCATCACAAATGAAACTCAGTTTAGCTGGATAGAGGATCCTGGGCTGGAAGTTGTTTTGTTTTAGGAGACTGAAGGTTGATGACCATCTTCTTCTGGCTTGAAACATTTCAGCTGAGAGATCTGCAGTCATTCTGATATTTCTCCCTTTGTACATGATGCTTTTCTTACATCTGGTTGCTTGCAGGATTTTCTCCTTTGTCTTAACTTTCGCAAAATGAATCACAGTGTGTTTCAGAGGTGCTTTATTTGGATTGAGTCTTGCTGGGGTTCTGAAACTATCTGCTATCTGAAGTTCTGAATCTCTTACTTGGGAAATTCTCCTCCAAAATATCCTAGAGTAGAGCATCTGTATCTTTAGGATCATCCTCTTCTTCAGGAATTCCTATAAGATGAATGTTTGAACTTTTTGATCCCACAACTCTCTTGGGGAATGATCAGTTTTTGCTCTCCATTTGTCTGCCTCTTTGAGTGTTTGGGAATGTTCAAAAGCTTTGTCCTCAGTTTCAGAGATCCTGTCTTCTGCTTGGTCAACTCTATTACTGGGGGATTCTACTGTATTGTGGAGCTCCTCAACTAATTTTTTCCTCTCACTGAGCTCTGCTATCTCTTTTCTCATTATGTCCATAACTTTGGTGACTTGGGCTTTGAATTCATTAATTTCTTGAGACAACTTTAGAACTATTCTTTGGAATTCAATTTCTATCTTTTCTTCCATTCTATTTATCTTATTTGCAATCCATATTCTGAATTCAATTTCTGACATTGCTGCCATTTGTCTATGCATGGCATCTTCAGTTGTATCTCCTTTGTCATTTCTTGGGGGAGTTGGTCTACTTTGTTATTCTTGTTGCCAGAATTCTTCTGTTGGATCCACACCATGTTTATTTTCCACTGTTTGGTTATTAGAACTGATAAGGTGAGATTGAATTGGGGTTCCCAGGTAGTATAGATGGCCCCTTACCAAAGCTCTAGGCTTTGTAATTGTGGTTTATCTCCTACAATCTTATAAAGGACCCTTTCAGAATTTTGGCTGGAGACTCTGCTTGGTGAGATAGTGCAGGCTAGCTCTGTTTTGATATCAGCCAACCTCTACCCTATCCTTAGAAACCACAGTATTAGATTTAAATCTCGACTGTGAAGAGATACAAATAGCTGCAGTGACCAGCCCCCACCCTTCATTTCTTTTCCACTACAGAACTTCAAGGTCAACCTTAGAATGTCCCTGAGTGGACAGCCACAGACATGGGTTCTAACCAAATTGTGGCAGTGCAAACCCTGCCCAACAGGGAGGGATTCAGGGACAATTCAAAGCAAAGGGATTCAAAGCACAATTGGAGCCAGGGATCTATACTCCTACCCGCCAGACTTAGTCCACACTATTGTCTGCTTCTCTGCTCGCAGGCCCAGCTGGAGCCAGGGGCCATGCCCTCACCTACCAGTCTCAGTCCACACACAGCTAGCCTCTGCTTGCCAGACCAGTTGGAGTCAAGGAATTACGCTCCCCCCCACCCCTTGCCAGTCGCAGTCCACTGTCTGGCAAGCCTCTGTTTGCAGGCTCTGTTAAAGTCAGGGCATCAGGCCCTGCTCTCTGGTCTCAGTCCACACTCAGCTAGCCTCTGCTTGCCAGACCAGTTGGAGTAATGGGACCATGCCCCCACCTGCCAGTCTTAGTCCACTGCCTAGCAAGCCTCTGTTCACAGGCTCTGTTGGAGGCAGGGCACTGGACCTGCCCTCCGGTCTCAGTCCACATACAGCTAGCCTCTGTTTGCTAGACCAGTTGGAGTCAGGGGACAATGCCCCCGCTGCCAGTCTCAGTCCACTGCCTGGCAAACCTCTCTTTGCAGGCTCTGTTAGAGTCAGGGCACCATACTCATATGGCCTTATGGTCTCAGTCCTTACCTGGTAAGCCTCTGCTCACCAGCCCCACTGGAGGTTTTGGTTCACACACAGTAAGCCACTGCTCTATGAAGCCAAAGACAGGGAGCTGAACCAAGAAAGAAGTTTGGCAAGCTGTAACTCCAAGGAAGAACATTCAAGAAAACAAATTACAGGTATAAAGCCTACTGACTAGAGGACAGGAGACCCCTCCCCCAAGCAGGGGGCCTGCTGCAAGCTATCTGCAAATGAGCAGGAAATAAAAGACCTCTCATTTTACCTCACTGGAGAGAGCCACTAAACTCCAGGTCTCTTTCTCCAGGGAGGGCCCACTTATGAACCTAGATACCACCACGCCAGGCATAAAATTGAACAGATATTTTTCCCCACAAGTCCAAACTCCCAATTCACCCTTTCCCTCTACTGTGGAAGTTGGAGTTTGATCAAAAGTTTCTGAGTGAGTTTACTTTGGTGCTAGAGCATTGTGCTTGTCATTGTGTAGGATGGGTCTGTA
>NW_003852725.1:5707-37182 GCF_000181295.1 Otolemur garnettii
ACTGCGACCTGAGAGCAAGGGCATGGTCTCCTGATTCCAACAGAACCCTCGAGTAGTAGCTTACTGTGTGTGAACCAAAACCTGAGGGCTAGGGTGTGCTCCACTGCCTCCAGTGGGGCTGGTAAGCAGAGGCTTACTAGGTGAGGACTGAGACCTCCAGGCAGAGTATGGTGCCCTGACTCTAACAGGGCCTGTGAACAGAGGCTTGCCAGGCAGTGGACTGAAGTTTGTACTCTCTGACAAATATCTCCCCATTTTTACTGCCCTCCTCTCTTAGCATGCACCATTCTATTCTCTGCTTCTATGATCTCTAGTCTTTTAGAATACAGAAATAAAGGTGCTGTGGCTCATGCCTGTAATCTTAAGACTCTGCGAGGTCAACTGGTAGCAACCCTTGTCAGAGGCTCCTGAGGAAAGGAAGAAAAACTGGATGGAATTGGACTCTATGGGAGTCCAAGGCAGGTGGATTGCTTGACCTCAGGAGTTTGAGACCAGCCTGAGGAACAGCAAGACCCTGTCTCTACTAAAAATAGAAAAACTGAGCACAGCACTCTACCCAGGGGGACAGCTTGAGACTCTGTCTAAAAAAAAAAAAAAAAAAAAAAAGAAAACAGAAATAGCTGATATTATACAGTATTTTATTTCCCTATTTCATTTCATTACCATAATTCCCACCTGGTTAATCCATCTATGATGTCACAAATGGAAGGATCACCTTTTTTCTGATGGTGAAACAGTGCTCGACTATACAAATATTGACTATACCCTGTCATATTGCATGGCTGGCTACTGTCCAGAGAGATTTTATATATTGTGAATAATTTGCTACAGATATAAGAGAGTAGTTACTTTTTTTGCATTACTATTTTCATTTCTTTGGTTTTATACCCAGATGTAAGATGCATGGATTGTGTGGTACTTCTGTTTTTAATATTTGAGGAGACTCATATTCTTTTCCATACAGCTGGATCAATTTACATTTTCTCTAACATTGTATAAAAGTTTCCTTTTCTGTTCAACATTTATTATCTCTTGACTTTTTGATAATAGTCATTATAGAAGGTGAAAGGTGATATCTCATTGTGGTTGAACTTCAATTTTCCTGATAAATACCGGTGTTGAGCATTTTTTCATAAATATATTTGCCACTTTTATATCTTCTGTGGAGAAATGTCTGCTCAACTTGTATGTTTTTGAGTCAGATTTACTTTTCTTTTTTGGCTACTGAGTTGTTTGCTGTCCTTCTATACTTTAAATATTATATTCAGCAGATATATTTTCTCTTAATTATTGGATTGCTCTTTTATGTAGCCTTTTATTTTGTGCAGAAACTTTTTAGTTTGATATAGTCTTACTTGCTTTTGGTTTTGGGTTTTTTTTTAATTTTCTTTTTTTTTAAATTTTTGCTTCCAACTTATCTTTGAAGGTTTTTTTTTTTTTACTTCTTCCTCCTGTAGTGTTCTAGCTGGGATCACACTGTCCGGCTGTCTTGTTGTTGTTGTTGTAGAGATGGGGTCTCACTCTGGCTCACTCTGCCTCACTCTGCCTCAGGCTGGTCTTCAGCTGGTCTGGAACTCGGCTGAGCTCAGGCGATCCACCCACCTCGGCCTCCCACAGCGCTGGGACAACAGGCCTGAGTCGCCACACCTGGCCGGTTTTGGGGTTTTTTTATTTGTACTTTTTGATGTGATTATAAGGAAACATATTACCAAGGTTATTATTAAATAAGTTGTTCTCTTTGCTTTCTATTAGAAGTTATGTATATTCTGGTATTACATTTAATATTAACCCATTTTAAGTAATTTCTGTATGTGGTATGATGTTCAGTTTTATTCTAGTGCATGCGGATAGCTACTTGATGTCATCATTTATTGAAGAGACCATCCTTTCTCCTTTGTGTATTTTGGTGGCCTTGTCAAAACTATTTGACTGTATATCTATGTGTTTATTTCTGCTTTCTCTATTCTTTTCCATTTCAGCATTTTTAAGTTTTTATGTCAATGACATACTCTTGGCTAGCATAACTTTGTAAGAGTTTGAAATCCACAAGTGTGAAGACTTCAGCTTTGTTCTTTCTCAAGATTTTGTTGAGCATTTGGAGTCATTTGTGGTTTTGTAGAAATTTTTGAATTCTTTACTATTTTTGTGAAGAATGCCTTTGGAATATTTATAGGGATTAAGTAGGGATTGTGGACTGCTTTGTATAGTATGGGCATTTTATATTATTCTTTTAATTCATGAACAAGGATTATCTTTTCATTTATTTGTGTCTTCTTTCTTTATATTCTTTAATGTCAAATTTTACTGAAAAGATCTTTCATCTCCTCTGTTAAATTGAGTCTTAAGCATTTTATAGTAATTAATTCAATTAATTTGATTATTTCCTCAAATTCTTTTTCAGATAGTTTATTGTTAGGGTACAAAAATGTGAGTTTTGAATGTTGATATTGTGACATACAACTTTAGTGGATGGATTTATTACCTGTAACTTTTTTTTTTTTCTTTTGAGTCAGTGTCTCACTCTGTTGCCCTGGGTAGAATGCCCTGGAGTCATAGCTCACAGCAACCTCAAACTCCTGGGTTTGAGTGATCCTCTTCCTTTAGCCTCCGTAGTAGCTGAGACTACAGGCATGAGCTACAGCACCAGGCTAGGTTTTCTATTTTTAGTAGAGACAGGGTCTCACTCTTGCTCAGACTGGTCTTGAACTTCTGAGCTTAAGCAGTCCATCTGCCTCATCTGGCCCAGCTGTAACTTTCTGATATAATCTTTGTAGTTTTCTAAATATATGATATCTTCATCTACAAGCAGAGAGAATTTTACTTCTTCACTTCTGATTTGAATGCCTTTTGTTTCTTTTTCTTACCTAATTGCACTGGCTTAAATAAAAGTGGTGAGATTGGGTATTTTTCTCTTGTTTCTGACACTAGAGAAAAAGTTTTTAGAAGTTCATTGTAGAGGGTAATGGTTCCAAAAGACTTGTTATGTAACCTTTCTTATGTTGAGATATGTATCTTTGTATGTATATAGTTTTAAGTTTTTATTATGAAAATGTATTGGATTTTGTCAGATGTTTTTAACTTTTTAGATGATTGTATGATTTGGATCTTTTCTGTTTTTCTGGTATTTCATTTTTATTGATTTGTATATGTTGAAACATCATTGCATTCCAAATATATATCCTATGTGTTTATGGTATATGATTTTTTCAATGTGTGGCTGAATTTTGTTTCTAGTATTTTGTTTAGAATTTCTGCTTGTATCTTCATCAGAGATAATGGTTTGTGTTCTTTCTTGTAGTGTCCTTATATGGCTTCAGTCTGAGGGTAATGATAGCCACATGGCGAGAGTTTGGAAGTATCCTCTCCCTTCTGTGTTTTGAGAGAGTTTTGGAGAAAATGACATTAGTTCTTACTTAAATACTTGACAGAATTTACTTGTGAAGAAGTCATCCAGTCTTGGGGCTTCATGTTGTTGAGAGATTTTTTTTTTATTACAGCTTTAGTGTCCTGCCTCAGTGTTGATCTGTTTGATATTTCTCCTCTTCATGATTTCATCTTGGTGAGTTGTTTTGAGGAAATTATTAATTTCTTGTGATTTATCTAATATGTTTCATGTAATTGTTTATAGCATTGTCTTATTATACTTTATGTTTATGTTATATCAGCTTTAATGTCTTCTCTTCCATTTATAATTTCCTTTAGTCATCTCTTGTTTTTCCCTTGGTTAATTTAGCCAGAATGAAAAAAAAATTTTTCTTAACAACTCAACTATTAGTTACTTTGATCTTTTCTATTGTCTTTCACCCTTTAATTTTTTTGACCTAATCTTTATAGTTTCCTTTTTTTTTTCTTTTTTGAGACAGAGTCTCACTTTATCACCCTTGGTAGGGTGCTGTGACATCACAGCTCACAGCAACCTCCAACTCTTGGGCTTAGGCGATTCTCTTGCCTCAGCCTCCCAAGTAGCTGGGACTATAGGCACCCGCCACAATGCCCGGCTATAGTTTCCTTTATTATGCTAACCTTGTGATTATTTTATTCTTCCTATTTTAAGTTTCTTAGGGATTACAGTTAGATTGTTTACATAAGTAACATATAATTTATGTATGCATTAGGCATATGTCTGTTACCTATAAAATATCTGTGTGGTTTTTGTCTTTATCAATACTACCAATATATGTTCAGGATTTACATTGTCCATACTTGTTTGGATTTATTTTTCTATCTATTTATTTGAGACACAGTTTCATTCATTTGCCCTGGTTGGAGTTCCATGAGATCAGCTCTGTTTACATCTAACTCCAGTCCCTGGATTCAAGTGATCCTCTTACCTCAGCCTCCTGATTAACGTGGACTACAGGCACCTGCCACACTGCCCCAGCTAATTTTTCTATTTTTAGTATAGACAGAGTCGCACTCTTTTTTTTTTTTTTTTTTGAGACGGAGCCTCAAGCTATCCCCCCGGGTAGAGTGCCATGGCATCACGCTCACAGCAACCTCTAACTCCTGGGCTCAAGCGAGTCTCCTGCCTCAGCCTCCCAAGTAGCTGGGACCACAGGCGCCCGCCACAGCACCTGGCCATTTTTTGGTTGCAGCCATCATTGTTGTTTGGCGGCCGGGATGGGGATTCAAACCGCCACCTTAGGTGTATGTGGCTGGTGCCTTAGCTGCTTGAGCCACAGGCGCCGTCGTACTCTTGTTCAGGCTGGTCTTGCAGTCCCGAGCTCAAGTGATCCTATAGCCTCCCAGTGTGCAAAGATTATAGGTGCGAATTGCCTCTGCCTGGCTTCAGGATTTTGTGTGTGTGAGTGTGTATTTGTGTGTATATACTGATTGTCAATTATTATTTTATTCTGTCTATGTAAGTAGTGAAGGAAATAGTCTTAACTTCACAATGTATTTATTGTTTAAATCTATATTACACTTTGTGATTTGAAGGTGATTTTTGAAAAGTTTTTTGATTGTCTCTTTTAGGTAGTCAAATTTTTAATTGTAGTAAAATACATAAAATTGTCATATCAAACTGTTTTAAGTGTTCAGTTTAGTAGTGTTTAGTATATTCATAGTTTTTTTTTAGAGACAGAGTCTATATTCATAGTTTTTTCAATAGATCTTTAGATCATTTTTATGTTACAAAAGTAAAAGCCAATTAAACAACAAATTGTCCTTTCCGTCTCTCTCACACATCATTCTACTTTGTCAGTAAGTTTGACTACTTCATATATTTTATATTAGCATAAGATTATAGTCTCTGTTTCTTTTTGACTATCTTATTTTACTTACCATAATATCCTCTAGGATATTATATAATATATAACATACTACTATAGTATATGTCTAAATGACCTCTCTTAAAGGCTAAAAATATTGTATCCTATTTATATGCCACATTTTATTTTTCTACTCATCAATAAAGGGACATTTGGTTTGTTGTATGTGGTATTTAGTGAAAAATGCTGCAATGTACATAAGTGTGCAAATATTTGTTTCATGTTTGAGTAGGTTTGAGGTCTTTTGGATACACTGATGGAGAACCATGTGCATATTCCTGCTTGTGTTGCCTAATCCTTTGATGTTATATCCAGGAAATCATTCCAGACATTATTGTAATGAAGCCTCCCCTTTATAAATGCTTCTAGGAGTTTAATAGTTATAGGCAGTCTTACATTTAAGTCTTTTTGTATGTTTTTTATTGACATGTCATAATTGTGCATATTTAGGGGATACAATTTGAAGTTTCACATACACAGGGTGTTCATAGCTATTTTAAATTGCAGGTGAACTTTATGGACACCTGAGTATGTTGTATAATATTGAAATTATGGCATTTAGTGTATTACCTCATGCACTTATTTGTTCTTTGTGGTGAGAATATCCACAAGTTGGTCTTGTAACTAATTTATAATATGCAATTTCTTACTCTCTCCACCATTGTCATCTTACCGTGCAATAGGAAACCAAATTCTTTTTTTCTTTGCAATGGTGATTTTCTACTTGTCAACAAACTTCGTCTCCTGTTCTTCTCCTCTCAGTCTCTGGTGACCATTTTTCTGTGCTCTGCCTCTGTGACATCAATGTACTTTTTTTTTCTTTATAAGTACCACATGATCACTCTTCAGCCTTTTAGCTAAGATCAAGTATAGTCTTCACATATGAGTACAATCATATAGTATTTATCTTTCTTTTTCTTCAGGGTAACGAAGAGAGATTTTATTTAGGAAGTACAAAGAGAAAATTTAGAGCACTTCCAAAGTGAGTTGGAAGTGGGTCCTTCTCATGGAGGAGAAAAGGTGAGACAGATAGTATTTCTCTTTTTGTATCTGGCTTATTTCACTTAGGTTCATATCCTTAAGATCCATCCATGTTTCTGTGACAGTAACATGCTTTGGTTTCTATTGCCCTTTAGTATATTTTGACATCACGTACTATGATGCCTCTACCTTTGTTCTTTTTGTTCAAATTGCTTTGGCTCTTTGGGGTATTTTCAAGTTTAATATAAATTTTAGGGTGTAAAAATTTTATGTGAAGAATGTCATTGGAATTTGGATAGAAATTACATTAAATCTGCAGATCACTTTGCATAGTATGGCCATTTAAAAATCATTTTCCAGCCTGACTCACACCTGTAATCCTAACACTCTGGGAGGCAGAGGTGAATAGATTGCTTGAGTTCAGGAGTTTCAGAGTAGGCTGAGCAAAAGTGAGCTCCTGTCTCTTGAAAAATACCTGGCATTGTGGTGGGTGGCTGTACTCCCAGCTACTTGGGAGGCCAGGGCAACAGGATTGCTAGAGCCTAAGAGTTTGAGGTTGCTGTGAGCTATGACTCTACCACACTCTACCGAGAATGATAAAGTTAGACTCTGTCTCAAAAAAATAAATAAATAGTAAAATAAAAATTATTTTCTAATCCATTAAGATAACTTCATTTATTCCCGTACATTTCAATTTTTTCATCCATGTTTTATAGTTCTCAGTATAGATATCACTCATCTTTATAATTAAGTTTATTTTTATTTTTACCACTGTTGTAGAAAAAGCATTTAACAACATTAAAAACACTCAATGAATTACATATAGTATGCATGTACATTAACAAAATAAAGGCCACTTGCAACAACCGAATGTTTATGTTATCGTGAGCAAAAAAATGCTGAAAGATTTTTCTGTGAGGTGTGCAACAAGGATAACTGTTTTCACCAATGTTCTATCCAACATTGTACTGGGAGTCATTGTGAGACCAATTAGGAAGGAGATAATTTAGGCTAGTCAAATTTGAAAGTAGAAGCCAAATTGTCTCTGTTTGCAGATTAAGTCACCTTAAATTAAAAGAAATACATAAAGACTACACTCCCCATACTGTTAGAACTTTTAAAATATTAATAAACTTACAGAATACAAAATCAATGTAAAAACTAGTAGTGTTTCTCTACATTACCAGTGAACTGAAAAAGAAACATTGAAATTCTATTTGGGAAACTCTAAAAAAAAAAAAAAAGGAACTCCATTTTGAGTTCTTATTGGTGTATAGTGAAAGATAATGTCTAACTTCACTTTGTCTAATGTGGGTTTCCAGTATTCCCAGCCTTATTTTATGAAGAGACTGTCCTCCCCTCACTGAGATGTTTTGAAACTCTTGTTGAGCACAAGTTGACTATATACATGAAGATTTATTTCTGGGCTTTATGCTTTGTTTCATCATCTCTTTATGCAAGAAATAACACACTGTTTTGAATACTTGAGCTTTGTAATATGTGTTAAAGTGAAAAAGTATGATATAGTATTATAAGTTTGTTTTTCAGTATTCTGTGGTTTTTTGTTTGTTTTGATTTTTTGAGTTTTCATATACATTTTAGACTATTATGACATTTGTGCAAAAAGTTTATTTGTGATCTTGGCAGAGATTTTTAAAAAATCTGTAGGTCATTTTTGGTAGCATGGACATCATGCTACCAAATAACAATATAATCAACAATATTAAAACTTTTAGCTCTTTAAGAAAAGTGTTTTCAATACTTTTTGTTCGATTTCCACATAGTTGTATCACTTCTCTTTTGGTTTTTACTTCTACTTTTATTCTAGTTTCTATTTTATTTTCTATCTTATAGTTTCTGTTGTTATCAGAAAATATCCTATGTGTAATTTTTTTTATTTTTGAGACAGAGCCTCTAGTTCTTGCTCCTAGTAGAGTGCTGTGGCGCCATAGCTCACGGCAACCTCAAACCCCTGGGCTTAAGCGATCTTCTTGCCTCAGCCTCCTGAACAGCTGCAACAACAGGGGCCTGCCACAATGCTCAGCTGTTTTTTAGACCCAGAATCTCACTCTTGCTCACATTGGTCTTGAACTCAGGAGCTCAAGGGATCTACCCACCTCAGCATCCCAGAAGGTTGGGATTACAGCCTGAGCCACTGCGCCTGTCCCTTCTTTGTGTCATTTTTATGTGCTAAAATTTGTTGAGACTTATGAGGCTTAAAAGGTTGTCTTTCTAGCATAACATTCTATTTGTGCTTAAAAATGTGTATTTTCTGTTGAGTGGAGAGTTCAGTATGAGACTTTTAGGTGTAAATTGATCTATAGCCTTGTTCAAGTCTTCTGTTTCCTTTTGTTTGTTTCTTTCTTTTTTTTATTGAATGGTAACTGTGTACATTGATGCACTTCTGGGGTACAGAGTGGTGTTTTCACACACAATCTGAAACACTTCCATGAAACTGGTTAACATAGCCTTCATGTCATTTTCTTAGTTATTGTGTTAAAACGTTCATATTCTACTCATAAAACACTCAATACCCTTGTAAGATAAACCACAAAAGTGAACCCTCCAGTACCCCTCCCTCGACCCATTCCCCCCTCCCCCTCCCTCCTTCCTTTTGTTTCTTTTATTCATATATTTTTCATTATTGAAAGTATGTTATCAGATTACCCTACTATTACTATGCTTCTGTCTTATTCTTACTTCAATTCTGTGAAAGTTGCTTTTTACATTTGGGAGCTGTGATAGTAGGTGCATATCTTAGTAGGTGTTAATAGTAGGTGTTAATTCTTATGACAGCTTCCTGATCAATGAACAATTTTAGCATTATACAGGGTGTCCATAAAGATTGTGTGGAATTTAAAATAGTTTTACATTGTCTGTTGCACACGAACTTTATAGACACTCTGAGCTCAGGAGTTGAAAACCAGATTTGTTTAAAATATATTATTTAAAACATTATTTTAAAATAATGCCCTTTGTTCTCTGTGCCTTTTTTTTTTTTTTTTTTTTTGAGACAGAGTCTCACTTTGTTACCCAGGTTGAAGTGCCATATGCATCAGCCATACTACCTCATAGTAATCTCAGACTCCTGGGTTTAAGTGATCCTCCAGTCTCATCTTGTTAAGTAGCTGGGACCTCCTTGATGCCCAGATAATTTTTCTATTTTTAGTAGAGATAGGGTCTCACTCATGCTCAGGCTTGTTTTCACTCCTGAGCTCCTGCATAGCCTCCCAGAGTGTTACAGTTACAGGTATGAGCCTCCATGACTTGCCTCCTTGTAGCAATTTTTAATGTAGCATATTTTATATAAATGTAAGAGTATGTGATATTGTGTCCAATAACAGTTTTGAATTGTTTTACTTTTAGGCATGTGTGTGTTCTTACATCTAAAAGTGAGTCTTTTATAGAAAAGACTATAGAGTCTTTTATAGAAAGCATGAAGTTGAATTTTATTTTTTTTTCAGATTACTCAGAAAATATGACTTCTGCTGGATTCAGTACATTTATATAGGAAGTAAATACTGATATGGAATGACTAATGCATTTTATTTATTTCTGTAGGCCTGACATCTATTTTCTTCCTTTTAAAACTATCTTTCTGGCTTGACGCCTATAGCTCAACTGGCTAAGGCGCCAGCCACGTACACCTAAGGTGGCAGGTTCGAATCCCCAGCCCGGACCCGCCAAACAACAATGACGGCTGCAACCAAAAAATAGCCGGGCGTTGTGGCGGGCGCCTGTGGTCCCAGCTACTTGGGAGGCGGAGGCAGGAGACTTGCTCAAGCCCAGGAGTTGGAGGTTGCTGTGAGCTGTAATGCCATGGTACCCTACCCAGGGGGACAGCTTGAGGCTCTGTCTCAAAAAAAAAAAAACAAAAAAAAACTATCTTTCTAGTGTTTTGTTGGTTTTTGTAATGACATGTTTTCATTTTGTTCTTGTTTCCTTTTGTTCATATACTAATATCTTTGTTTTCTTTTAAACTGTAGGTGCATTGCTGTGTTTATCTACTCTGGATATTTTCTTTATAGTTACCATAGATATTATATAAAACATCTGAAAATTGTGAGAAATGTTTTTAAGATGAAAACTTTAATTATATACAAATCCCTGCCTTTGACATTGTGTTGATGTCAGAAATTGCATCTTTTTGTGTGCAATTTTTTTTTTTTTTGCAGTTTTTGGCTGGGGCTGGGTTTGAACTCACTGCCTCCGGCATATGGGGCCAGCACCCTACCCTTTTGAGCCACAGGCGCCACCCTGTATGTAATTTTTGTCTTTAGCACAAATTTATGGCTTTTTTTTTTTTTTTGAGACAGAGCCTCAAGCTATCCCCCTGGGTAGAGTGCTGTGGCATCACAGCTCACAGCAACCTCCAACTCCTGGGCTCAAGCGAGTCTCCTGCCTCAGCCTCCCAAGTAGCTGGGACCCCGGGGCCCACCACAATGGCTGGCTATTTTTTGGTTGCAGCCATCATTTTTGTTTGGCGGGCCGGGTTGGATTAGAACCTGCCACCTTAGGTGTATGTGGCTGGCGCCTTAGCCAGTTGAGCCACAGGCGCCGAGCCAATTTATGGCTATTTTAAAGGCCTTTTAAAGTTTATAGCAGAATTAAAAGTATTTTACTCACCATCATTATGATAACACAGAATACTGTATGTATGCATATAATTCCATTTATCATAGAACGTTATGCATTCACAGAAATATGTGGGTAATTTACTTTTTAATATGAAAAACTGACTGTCTTTAGCAATTTGTGTACGGTATGTCTCAGGGGCCTAAATTTTGTAAAGGATTTTTTTTTTTTTCTTAGAGACAGAGTCTCACTTTATTGCCTTGGGCAGAGTGCCATGGTGTCACACAGCTCACAGCAACCTCCAACTCCTGGGCTTAGGTGATTCTGTTGCCTCAGCCTCCTGAGTAGCTGGGACTACAGGCATCCACTACAATGCCCGGCTATTTTTTTGTTGCAATTTGGCCGGGGCCAGGTTTGAACCCACCACCCTCGGTATATGGGGCTGGCGCCCTATCCACTGAGCCACAGGTGCTGCCCAAGTTTTGTAAGTGTTTTTAATCTTTGCGATATTTTGTTTTGAACTAATTTTGAAATGACAGTTTTGCCAGAAATAGTGTCCTTGGTTTGTATTTGTCATTTTTTTCTTTTTTTCAGCATGTTGAGTATATCATCCTTCACCTTTCTGGCCTGCAAGGCTTTTTTGGTAAAAATATCTGATGATCATCCCATACAAGTACCCCTATATTCTCCAACTCACGTTTTTCTTGTTGATTTCAGGATTCCGTTTGTTTGCAACTTTTAAATTTTTAATTGCAACGGGTCTTCTTTTGGCTTTCTTTGTGCTGTTCCTAGTTTAGAGTGAGCTCACAGTATGAGAAAGTTCTCAGACATTTCTTCATGTAAGCTCCCTGCTCATATTTATATTCTCTCATTATAAAACACTTACTATGAATATTTTGGCATGCTTAATGGCAACAAGGTCTTTTTTCTTCCTTCCCATTTTCTCTATTCCTTTTGTTCTCTTGACTGTAATTTCAAATGGCTTATTATCAAGCATGCTCATTTTTTTTCTGCTCATTAGATCTGCTGTTGACCTTACCTAGTATATGGTTAAGTTCATTTCATTTCTTTTTGAGATCCATACTTTATGTTTTGGGGGATTTTCTTTCATTTTTTTTCTTTTTATTTTTAATCTCTTTGTAAGTAATCTCAGGTTTTAGGCCTTGTTTTCCTCTTTAATTTAGTCGTCTGTGTCCTCATTGACCTGATAGAGCTACATTAAGACTGATACTTTAAATACTTATAAAATTACTTCATAAATCCTCCTTTATTTAAGTTCACTTGATTTTTTTTTCCTTTTCATTAGAATGTAATTGTTAGTTTCTTTGAGATCTCAATTTTTTTTTTTTTTTTGGCTGTGGCTGGGTTTGAACCCACCACCTCTGGCATATGGGGCCAGTGCCCTATTCCTTTGAGCCACAGGTGCCACCCTGATATCTCAATTTTTACTGAAATTGTTCTCATTTAGAAAACAACTATTCTATCCTTGCTTTATTCAGGGGATATTTGGCACTGACCAGCCATGCTAGATATTTGGAACACTTTTCCAAACTGTTGGCAGGATGTGTGTTCTCTGGAATACTTTGTATATTTTCCCACTAAAATGGTTTACCTATTTCTTGTAAATACTCCTTAACCTTTATCTTCCATCGTGAATTCCCTAAGCTCTGCAGCCTCTGTTGTTATAGTGTTTAGTCATCTTTGTTCTCACTGGACTCAGCATGTCATTTAAATTATATTTCCATTTCTTTTCAGCACTGCATAGTAAAAGAAGCAATAACCAGTCTTTCAAAAGCCCCAGAGAAACCCAAGACTTTGGATATGAGATTGGATTACGTGTTCAGTCAAATATTTCTGAAGACCAGAGACTTAAAAGTGAAGAGGATATTTCTAAATGTGATCGATTTGATGTGTCCTTTATTAAAGCTTTATTATCCTTCCACCAACAAATACTATCGTCAAATGCCAGAATGTACAAATGTCATCAATATGGCAAGGTGTTTACCCAGTTACCACTGCTTAATCAATATCAGGAAATAAATAATTGGAAGAAACATTACACATTCAATAAAACTTTGATGTATTTTATCCAGAGCTTTACCCTAAATAATTACCAACATATTGATGTTAATATGAGAAATTATCAATGCAAGAAACCTGAAAAATTTGTAAACCTGGTCTCATGCTCTAGAAAATATCAGAAAGCTCAATATCCAGAAATCCAGTATAAATGTGAAAAATGTGAGAAAGTCTTTCACCAATGTTTAAAGCTTATTAGCCGTGAGGATATTCATAGTCAAGAGTTTTCCTACAAATGTAATAAATGGGTTGAAGCTTTTTCCCAGACAGGGAATCATTCTCAAAATCAGAGAATTCATATTGGAGAAAAATCATACAGACGTAATAAACGTAAGAAAGTCTTTATTCGGTCATCTGATCTAAGAATACGCAATATAAACTGTACTGGAGAAAGCCTCTACAAATGTAAAGAATGTGGCAAAATCTTTAACCTTAATTCACTCCTTACTCAACATCTAAGAATTCATACTGGAGAGAGACCCTACAAATGTAGAGAATGTGGTAAAGCCTTTACTCAGTTTTCACATCGTAGACAACATGAGAGAATTCACACAGGAGAAAAGCCCTATAAATGTAAAGAATGTGGTAAAGCCTTCACTCAGATTGCACATCTTAGACAACATGAGAGAATTCATACTGGAGAGAAACCCTATAAATGTGAAGAATGTGGCAAAGCCTTTATCTATCGTTCAAAATTTATTCAGCATCAAAGAATTCATACAGGAGAGAAGCCCTATAAATGTAAACAATGTGGTAAAGCCTTCACTCGGATCGCACATCTTACAACACATAGGTTAATTCATACTGGAGAAAAACCCTACAAATGTAAAGAATGTGGTAAAGACTTTACTCAGATTGCACATCTTAGGACACATGAAACAATTCATAATAGAGGGAACCAATATAATTGTGAAGAATGTGGCAAAGCCTTTAACTATCGTTCACACTTTATTCAGCATCAAAGAATTCACACAGGAGAGAAACCCTACAAATGTAAAGAATGTGGTAAAGCCTTTACTCAGCTGGCACATCTTAGAAAACACGAGACAATTCATACTAGAGGGAAGCCATACAAATGTAAAGAATGTGGCAAATTCTTTATCAAGTCTTCCAAGCTCAGGTGCCATCAGAAAATGCATAATAAAAAGAAGTCCTACAAATGTGAAGAATGTGGCCAATTCTTTACCTACCCAGCAAGTTTTAAAAAACATCGGATAGTTCATACTGTATAGAAACCCATGTGAATGTAAAAAATATGGTGAAGCCTTTTTTAACTTTCAAATCTTAGACAACATGAGAGAATTTTTACTGGAGAGAAATGCAAATGTGAAGAAAATGGCATATCCTTTACCCAGTCTTCAAGGCTTAGACAACATCAGAATATTCATAATGGAGAGAAACCCTACAAATGTGAGGGATGTGACCAAATCTTCTACTATAGTTAGTTAACACCTTACTGAATACCAGAGAATTTATACTACAGAAACCCTATAGATGTAACATAAGTGAAGAGGGTTTTATCCCAAATATACAACTTAGAAATCACCAGAGAGTTTATAGAGAAAGAAAACTTACAGGTGAAATAAATGTGCAGAAGTATTTAATCAAAACTAAGTGTTGGCTCGGCGCCTGAGGTTCAAGCAGCTAAGGCACCAGCCACATACACTAGAACTGGCAGGTTCAAATCCAGCCTGGGCGGTCAAACAACAATGACAACTACAACCAAAAAATAGCTGGGTGTTGTGGCAGGCACCTGTAGTCCCAGCTAGTTGAGAGGCTGAGGCAAGAGAATCGATTAAGCCCATGAGTTGGAGGTTGCTGTGAGCTGTGATATCATGGCACTCTACCCAGGGCAACAGCTTGAGGCTCTGTCTCAAAAAAACAAAAACAAAAACAAAAACTTAAGTCTCAATGGATCAGGGAATTCTTACAAGTAAAAATCAAATACACTTTCAGATTTTACGCTAACCTGGAGTATTTCTTATGGAAATGTAAAGAATAGTGTAAAGGAAAAGCAATTAGATAATTTTTCAAAAGATACAGAACATTGGTTTTTGGACAGGTATAATTATATCCTATGGGTACTTTGTATTGATGGTGTTTAAAATTCTTGAAAAGCAAATATTGATGCAATTCAGATTTCAATTGTGTTGATGCTTTACCTTCAGCCTTAATGTTTATGTGAAAATACATGATCTTTTGTGTCTGCAGCAGATGTATGAGAGGTTATTCAATGTTATGTGAATGTGATTATCCATTTCTCCTTGAAAGCTTAATGGCAGATGTAAAATACATTAAGAAACTCTAAAGAAAGATTTTTTTGTGTTTGAATTATAAAACAATGATGCATGTAAGCATATAGTATGTTATCAGGACATTTTTCTTTTACATTGAAGTAAGAGAGAAACATTCTATTATTAAATTTTCAAAATAAAATTATTTTACCAATTTCTCCCTAAACATGAAAAACTGGACAATTAGTTAAATGATATTTACATATCAATAAAGTGGAATAAAATGGAAATCTTGAATATTATTCAATGTGATAGAGGACATCAAATGTTACTTGATGTAATGGACATAAAAATATTTTAACAGATATGAGAGGAAAATGAAAACAAGTCCTTACATGGAAGGTTGCATGTGTATTCAAATCAGTGTACACTAAGCCGGGCACAGTGGCTCATGCCTGTAATCCCAGCACTCTGGGAGGCTGGGGCAGGTGGATTGCTTACGCTCAAGAATTTGAGACCAGCTTGAGCAGGAGTGACATCTTGTCTCTACTAAGAATAGAAAAACTAGCCAGACATGCCAGGTGCCTGTAGTCCCAGCTACTCAGGAGGCTGGAGCAAGAGGAATGCTTGAGCCCAAGAGTTTGAGGTTTCTGTGAACTACGAGGATGTTATGGCACTGTAGCATCAGTGACAGATGACTCTGTCTCAAACAAACAAAAAAACCCCCTACCTGTATACACTAAATAATTATCAACCAATAAAATGAAAGCATAAATCTAAGGTCACTATATTAGACAAAAAATAGACTTCTGAGTGCTTGTGACCAAGGAGCATGTAGTAGATTTTACATGTATGGCTTAAAGTTTTGATTAGTAAAAGTCAATGTTTTTTAGTGTTTTCACACTGATGTGCTATAAATGAAATGTTATTCTGTCACTAATGTTAAACTATCTCATCTTGTCCAAGATTGCAGTTAACAGATTAAAATAATGCATGATTTGGATAACACAGTGGAATAACTTTTTTAGTAATCTTTTTCCTGAGGACTTAAATTTTCAATAATTTGGAGAATATTGTTATACTTACTATTTTGTGTCCTTTTTTTTGTATCTAAGGGGATGCTAATACAGTTATAATAAAGATTATATGCGAGTAAAGGCATACCTTTGAATTCTAAGTCAGTATAAAATTTTCCTTTGCACATGACCTTTTTCTGGATCAATTGAACACAGATATAGTTTGTTTTTATTTATATTGAATGCAGTGTACAATATATCAGCATAAAAGTGAACTTTGTGCAAGAGAACTATAAATGAAGAAATGCATGTTTGTGTGTACCTGTCTTCAGAAGGAAATGGAAATGGTGAAAAAAAAAAACAGATTAGAAGAGTTGATTGTTCACAGGCAAACTAGATCTTTCAGTTTCTCACACTTAGTTTCTGTACACTAAATTTATATCTCACAAATCTCATGTCTTCAAAGTACAGAATTCTCCCACACAGTCTTTTTTTTTTTTTACTTGCTGCCTGATCAGTTAAAGTATTTTGATTTTCTTGTCCTTGAAATTGTTGAACATAGAGGGAGTGTCACAGGCTCACACTTTAGGCTGGGGCAACCTCTACCCTTTAAGAAGCACAAAACAGGCTCGGCGCCTATGGCTCAAGTGGCTAAGGTGCCAGCCACATACAACTAAGGTGGTGGGTTTGAATCCAGCCCGGACCTGCCAAACAACAATGATGGCTGCAACCAAAAAATAGCCTGGTGTTGTGGCAGGCGCCTGTGGTCCCAGCTACTTGGGAGGCTGAGGCAGGAGACTCGCTTGAGTCCAGGAGTTGGAGGTTGATGGGAGCTGTGATGCCACAGCACTCTACCCAGGGGGACAGCTTGAGGCTCTGTCTCAAAAAAAAAAAGAAAGAAGAAGAAGCAGCATAAAACAGCAGGATAAGTTTCCATCTGCATCTTTTCAGTATTCAACTTACCCACAAAACTAACATGGATGTGGAGTTTTTTGTTTGTTTGTTTGTTTGTTTGTTTGTTTTTGCAGTTTTTGGCTGGGGCTGGGTTTGAACCCACCACCTCTGGCATATGGGGCTGACGCCCTACTCCTTTGGGCCACAGGTGCCGCCCAGATGTGGAGATTTTTATATCCTTTTATAACAAGAATTCTTCATTTATCTTTTGTTACCTTTATTTCAGCTGTAACTTGCTTTTGTGGCCATTTGCAAACCTACTAACTGGCCAATCCACTGTTAATACCTCATGATGATCTTCCTTACAGGTCACAGGTTGTCTAGTCCCCGGCATTTTAGGAATATCCTTTTTTTTTTTTTTTTTTTTTGAGACAGAGCCTCAAGCTGTCCCCCTGGGTAGAGTGCTGTGGCATCACAGCTCCCAGTAACCTCCAACTCCTGGGCTCAAGCGAGTCTCTTGCCTCAGCCTCCCAAGTAGCTGGGACCCCAGGTGGCCGCCACAACGCCTGGCTATTTTTTGGTTGCAGCCGTCATTGTTGTTTTTGGCGGGTCCGGGCTGGATTCAAACCAGCCACCTTGGGTGTACGTGGCTGGCGCCTTAGCCACTTGAGCCACAGGCGCCGAGCCAGGAATATCCTTGTATTCAGCATTCCATGTGCATCTCACAAATGAGTCATACCTCTCTAAATAGATGAGGAGCAACACCCCAGATGTCCCACTCCAATATTTTCTTCCCCTTTGGTTACTGGAGTTGTGCTGGCTAGCTCAACTCAGTTGTTTTGTGAAAGGTCTATATATCCAAAGTGAGGCCCAAATTGAGAGTGAGCCAAGAAATCAAGTAATGAGGCAGGCAAAGTTCTGTTACAGTCAAGGGTGATTTGGGGAACTTGTGGGCATGGTCATGGGTGCCAAGAAGAACAGGTAGACTTCCATGCAGTTACACCCCAGATACAGGCTTATACACTACAGAAAAAGGTGCATAGCAATTAAAGTTGGCCTACCAGGAAAAGACAAAAATGCCAGGGCCATGTCTTCATGGCCTGCAATTTGTGTGATAACATCAAGATTGTTTTGACCTTGACCAAATTGCTGGTTGAGAGTTTTGACTGGCTGCTCTGAGCCAAAGGGCACAGTTTATGGCAAGATGTGCTCTTACAGGAACAGTTAGTTGATAAAGTAAAAGTGTGAGTCATTCCCCAAATGGGTTAATGAGAAGTCAACATGGCATATTAGTAAGGTGACCAGATTTTAACATTGGTAAAGTGGGACACCATGGGGGGGGGGAGCTGGCAACAATGCAAACTTTGGTAAGCAGTTCTCTATAATCAGTTCTCAACAATCATTTCTTACTGTTAAAGTTTAACATATAAAATTAACGAAAATAATATAAAACACATATCCTGGTGAAATAGCCACATGGCAGCTGAAAAACGTATATCCCTTTCCTATTCTCCCGTGTTCCCTAGCTTGTGGTGCATTCTTTCCAAAAATCAGGGCTTTTTAAAAATGCTGCAGGACGTAGGACAAATTGTTAAAAATCAGGACTGTCCCGCCAGAAGCCGGAAGTCTGGTCACCTTGCTCAGGGGCGGGGGGCTACTTGTTTGTTCCAGACAGTTTGGCTCCTTCTGAGCTGACGTCTTTGCCTAGAAGCAAGGGAGGGAGCCAGTCTCCTTCTGATACCTTGCCCAGGAGGGGAGTAGGGAGTTTACATTAGCCTTTTCATTTCCAAATGAAGTTATATTAACCTCTTTATTCCCAAATGGAGTTACATTAACCTCTTCATTCCCAAATGGAGTTACATTAACCTTTTCAGAAGCTGAAAACCATTCCCTTCCCATTCTCCCACTGTTCCCTAGCTTGTCATGCATTCTTTTCAAAAATTGGGACTTTTTAAAAATGCCACAGGACACAGGACAAATTGTTAAAAATCGGGACTGTCCCTCCAAAAGCGGGACATCTGGTCACCTTACATATTAGTATTCAAGAAGGAGTTACTTTGGCCTCTACAAAGCTTCCTCTCTTCGTTCACTTCAGAACAGCCAAGTCAAAACTCTCAATCAGTAGTTTGGATCCATTGGATAAATAAAAGAGAATTCCATTTGTACAAATCCCCATTTTTGTCCAAATTCTTCATTCTGTTTCCACTTCTCAGATTAAGTTTCAGAACACTTAAAAATTCTCACCAAATCAAAAAACAGGCACTAAGCCGTGTCTGCTCCTCTGGAGGTGGGGGGGGGGTGGTAAGGGTAGAGAAAATGGCAAGGTTGAAAGAGGAACTGGGCCAGGGGTGTGTGTGCTGTGCCTTCTCAGAGAAAGGTTACTTTAAAAATACAAGTCACCAGCCACGTCGAGTCTGGGCTAACCGGAGGAGAGATGAGTTTGTTCATGGACAGGTCAGAAGGACAGAGGGGGAGGAAAAGGCAGGGCTGGGAAAGGTAATAGAGAAGGATGAAAGGAAAGGGGAGGTGGAGGGTGGATGGAAAGAGCAATGAGGGCAACTATGACCATAAATAAACTTGAGAAAGCCCTTGGGGGGTCTAGCTGGTCTGTTAAAATCAAACTTCTGGCAAGACAGGTCAGAAGCTGGCATCTCCTGAAGGCACCATGTCACATTTACAGGGTGAGACTGGTCACCCTGAACACGCTCACTTCCCTCAAGTGCTGTATTTCCCCCCAAATAAGACACTATCTTCTATTTATTTTTTCTCAAGAAGACACACTAGGGCTTACTTTCAGGGGATGTCTTATTTTTATTAAGTATGATACAACAATCTACATTTATTCAAATACAGTTAAGTCATCTTCTGGAACGTGACAGGGGGAGCCAACCTTGTTGGCGGGGCTGGTGCGAGTGATGTGTGAACTCCTTTCCCTTAGCTGTTTACATGTGCACAATAGGATGCCTGCGACTGAGGTTACCACACGTGCACCTGTGCAAGTGCTAATGGCTCAGAGAAAAGAGCTGTGGCAGATAAAAGGTATTCCACTCTTCCTTACCACTCCTTGCTGAAATGAGGTCTTATTATCACTAAGTCATTATCGGGGTAGGGCTTATTATATTTAACAAATGCATAGAAATCCTGCTAGGGCTTATTTTTTGGGTAGGTCTTATTTTCAGGGAAACATGGTAGGAGAGATTTTAGGGGAGCCAGGTTCACCTCAGCAGATTAAGCAGCTCTGGCCCTGCACATAGGGGTGGGCTGAAGGTGGCATCATCACAGGGAGGGCAAGACATTATAACCTGTTACCAGCTGTCAGCTCTTTTGCCTCAGCAGCCAGACTATAATCCCTGCATGCAGCAGGCTCACAGGTGCTGCCCACCCTGGTGGGAGGGTTAGAAGATCATGGTCTCCAGCATCTGGGTGGTGCAGACCCCTCGCCGCTCCCAGCCCTTTCATTGCAAAGCATCCGGAAGACTATTTCACCTCCAGGTTAGTGGGCAGCTCCATAGGGAGGGGAAGAGAGGTACAGGCCTCATCCTTTTCAAAGGCAGGAGGTGTCTGCTGGATCTCACCTGCTGTCCCTGAGCAGGAACAAGAGGGCACAGTCCAGGAGGGGTGGTGAGTAGGTTGTGAGGCTACCATATTCCTCTCGTGTTTGCCATGAGGTAGAGGGTCCCCTCCTGGGTCCACCCCCAACTGTGTGACTCCTTTTTCTCTCGCACCCAGGATCTTTCCAGGGCATCTGCTTCCTTCAGCCCATGGAGCCACCTGCATCCTAAACTGCTTTGGGAACTGGCTGATGCCTGAGACACATTCAACTGTGCCACTGACTCCTGCTTTCTCCAGCCAGAGCAGCAGTTCAACCAATTTTAGGGGAAATCAATTACCTGGGCCACCTAGTAACAACTTCAGAACTTTGCAGGTGATATGAGCTATGCCTTTGTGGAAATGTCACCCTCACTAATGCCTTCTTTGCTGATGTGGAAAATGAGGCATGAGAGAGGGTAATAATTGGCTTACCCAGGATCTGCTAAGAGGACAAGGGAAAACTCTAAGTCCCAGGCATGTGTGGTGGTACACTCACCAAGCCATTTACATGGACATACCAAATATCAGTCACCAAATATCAGAAGTAATTATGGTTTAGGTCTTTACACTTGAACTTGATGACCCTCATCCCAACTCTGCCGGACTGGCCAGTGTCTCAGAGACACAGATGGTGCCCTGATTCCTCAGAACAGGTGGTATTTTCAGCTTTGGGAAAGTTTCTTCAAGGTATGAAGCATTTGAGGAACATTTGAAGCCCATCAGGTGTCATATGGCAGTCAGGAATGTTCCTTAACTCCTGGGGCTGTTCTGTTAAATTTTTCTGTCTAGACAAAGGAAACATCCAGGAGCACTCCTATTTTGGGAGCCAGCACAAAAAGTAAACAAACCAGAGTGGGAATGGTGGGGAATGAGAAAATAAGACACCCAAGAGACAAAGATTACACAAGAGATAAGGATGGGGTTAGAAGGTTTGGCATAGCTGATGAGTGTAGCCAGCACTGAACCATATGAACAGCTTTATATAGTACCTTGTTGGTGCCATTGCCAAGGAAGCAGGCCAGACAATGGATTGTAAGCTCGAATCTTACAGGAGGTGGGCCTTCCCACGTGTGTCGTGAGTGGGTGGAGGGAAGGCCCCAAGCAACCTCAGCAGCTGCTATTTATTGAGAACAAGCTTCCCTCCCCTCCCCCCACACTGGAATTCCATAGGTGATCAATTTTCAATGCCAAAGTCTGTTCATTGTAGTCTAGTGATTGCTTGTATAGTTCAAAAAACTTTGTCTCTGTAAGCCTGCTGTCCCAGTCAGTTGCCACTTTGTCTCTGCAAGCCTGCTGTCCCAGTGTCTACATATCTTGCTGCATAGGTTGCTACATAGGTTGTTACACAGATCACTACGTGTGTTATTACATAGCTTGCTACATATCTTATTACATAGGTTGCTACATATCCTGTTACATAAGATGCTACATATTCTGTTACATAGGTTGCTACAGTACCTAAACAAGGTTGCTATACTAACAATGTTGCAAATCAGCAAGGAAAGTGGGATTATTTTCATATTTCAAGGTTAAGGGGAAGTAATAATACATGGGGTAAAGATTAATTTTAGGGAGAGAAGGCTATGTGCTTTCTGGCAGCTGGTGCAAGGAGAAAGGACTATAGTTTTAGGAAAGAGAAGGGACTATAGTTTTAGGAAGGGAGGAGAATCAGTTGGGAGCTCGCTCCTTGAACGCACCTCCCCAACTGTGGGGGTTTTGCCACCTCACAATCTGCACTCCATATTTCCTCCCTTTTTATTTCTTAGTGCAAATTAGTGCTAATTAGTAAAGAAATAATTTTAATTGGAAGAGTTGCTTGACTCAGACTACGCAGAAAAATAAGAAGAAACAATAGCTATTATAGTTGTGAAAAGCTTTTCAGGAGTGACTGGCTTGCCACAATGTTGCACAAGATCAGTTCCCTCATGGGTCAGCTTCTTCAGTTGTCTCCATGTTGCGGGCTTTGCTTTCTGTGATGTCTTGGCTTGAAAGTAGATCACTTGGTGGGGGGGTCACTCCCTGCTTCCTCATTGGTGGCACAGGAAGGTCTTGTGGGTCCGTGTCTGACCAACTATTTAGGGAGCCAGTGAAGGCTGTCAGCTGTTCTAGGAAAAACACAAACATGTCCTCTCCTCCATATTAGAACAGGGTCAGGTCCTTGCCAAATACCAGTCAGAGGATCCTTCCATAGCACAACAGGATGTTTAGAATTAGGTACATTCCAAAATCACTCTGCTGGTATGTCCTTGGATATCAACATTTTAAAAATTTAAAGTAAGGCTTGGTGCCTGTAGCTCAGCGGCTAGGGTGCCAGCCATATACACGGAAGCTGGCAGGTTCAAACCCAGGCTGGACCTGCCAAACAATGACAACTACAACCAAAAAATAGCCAGATGTTGTGGCAGGTGCCTGTAGTCCCAGCTATTTGGGAGGCTGAGGCAAAAGAATCACTTAAGCCCAAGAGTTTGAGGTTGCTGTGAGCTGTGATGTGACAGCACTCTATGGAGAGCAACATAGTGAGACTCTATCTCAAAAAAGAAAGAAAAAAAGTAAAAAAGGCACGAGAGAGAAGGTGATGAGGTGTATTGGGGTATCTCTCCCCCTTCTTTAATTTGTTCCTATGAAATTTGAGAAAACTGAGAAAAGGACATAATGACAGCATGTAACTCAACTCTGTGAGGTGAAGTATAAAATACTTTTTTAGCACATATTCCATCATTAACAACTATAGTTGCAATACTCAGTAAAATCAGCAAATGTAATTTGCCACCATTGGGAAGTTTCCCAAACAGGTAGGACTATTGTTTAGGAGTTGCCAAAGGCATTCTATTCCTTTTTTAATTAATCTGGCAACTATTTTAAAATAGGGAGTTAAAACTCATTTTGGTGTTGTGCTTAGATGAACCCATTCCAAAGGATGAAGAGGTTGTCATAACAAAGTAATAGGCAATGAGTAGGAAAGATTATTGAGCTGTGTTCTTTGCAGTGTGGTTGACCTTGGTTAGAGCTTTTATTGCAATGGGTGTTAAAGAACAAGCAGAGGAGGATGAGCTGGTCCTTTAAGAATGTCCAAAAGGGGCGTTAAGTCTCTTGTAGTAAGCTGCAGTGAAGGATGGAGTCAATTATGATACTATTTCTCAGTAATTGTTGAAAATAATTTAGGGTAGTTAATTTATCAGTACAAATTTGGAGTTTTTGAGGGTATAGCTAATCCTCAATGAGGTGAGTCAAATAGGAAAAGAGGGGAACACTTTGTATCTTTTCTGGGGCTATACATGATCCAAAGGCAGTTTTTTTTTCCTTTTTTTGGTTTAAAATGTAAGTTCATATTCAAAACTAGGAACACACTTAGATGTATTTTTTGAAAAAAGACAAAAAAGATGTAGTCTTTAACTGAGTTTTTCTAAAAAATAAAAACAACACAGTTTTTAAATGCTGTTGAAAATTTTAAAGTGCAGCAATATAATTAGTTTCCTTTATCCATGAAATAGTGCAGTTTTAATTCAAAACTGGTAAGGTTATAGCAAATCGTGTCTGCACTACT
This sequence comes from Otolemur garnettii, assembly GCF_000181295.1. Taxonomy (NCBI): domain Eukaryota; kingdom Metazoa; phylum Chordata; class Mammalia; order Primates; family Galagidae; genus Otolemur; species Otolemur garnettii. The sequence goes on from NW_003852725.1 coordinate 29,892, forward strand.
TGATGGTAAAGTTCATGTATATGTTAGTTTGCACTTAAAATAGAAGAGGAAATAGGAATTGTCACGGTAGAGGCCCAATTTTAATCTTAATGTGTGCAAAGTTTAAAAGGTAACTGTCAGTTAAGTACAGAGAGTCTAGAAGAAATTAAACTGGAAGGGGTACAATTCACAATGTCAAGAAGATTTGGACATTAAGGGTTTCACTGAAGTTTGTGTTCTTAATTAGCTTTGATTTTATTATTCGTACTTGTAGAGCACTATAAGATTTCAAAAATTTAGACTATATTTGTTTGAACAGGATGCAGTTACCATATGAAATTTGAACTCAAAATTTAGATAAAGAGGCTTGGCGTCTGTGGCTCAAGTGGCTAAGGCGCCAGCCACATACACCTAAGGTGGTGGGTTCAAATCCAGCCCGGGCCTACAAAAAAACAACAATGACGGCTGCAACCAAAAAATAGCCGGGAGTTGTGGCAGGCGCCTGTGGTCCCAGCTACTCGGGAGGCTGAGGCAGGAGACTCACTTGAACCCAGGAGTTGGAGGTTGCTGTGAGCTATGATGCCATGGCACTCTACCCAGGGGGACAGATTGAGGCTCTATCTCAAAAAAAAAAAATTTTTTTTTAGATGAAGAAAAAAAGGCACAATAAATTTCAAGTCAATTTTATGTGCATAAGAGTTGAAAAATTTGAGCCACCTTGAAGAGAAACTGGTTCTAAAATTTATAAAACCTATAAATAATCAAAGGCCAAACCAGTATATTAAAATAGATTCTCTAGCAAGTAAAAATCTTGCAGTTTAAACGTATGCTTGCATGTACATTAGATATAAAAGTGGCTCCTTGTATTTTCTTAAAGTGGCTCTACTTTGGAAGATACAAATATTTGTAATGAATGTATACCTGCTATACGTAGTTTATCAGTGTGGTATTGTGTGGAAAATTGGTGAAGGGTGGACTCCTGAGTGAAATTAGGCAGCCAGAGTGGGATGCTGTCTGGTGCAGCACCACCGGGGTTAGGTGGCAGGAGAGACACTCAGATGGAAAAGATCCCTGATAGGAAGAGGCCATTGTTTTGGAATTTCAGAGATGGCGGTCACAGCAAGTCCCTTTCCACATGGGCCAGGCTCAGTGATTTGAGTCTCACCTGGAGACAGTCTTCCTACGCTTGGAACTGGCCCAGGATATCCCGCACTTCACAGGAACTGTTGCAGGGAGAATTTGTGAAACCTGCCTGTGAAGAATTTTTGAGATGGGTGGAATCAGCGGTTTGGCAGAGTCTAGCCACCAAGGGTAATCAGGCAAACACCAAGAATAATTTAAGCCAGGAAACAGGTATAAGCCTGGGAACCACTCACAGCGCCACCTGGTGTCCAGAAAGTATATTGCAACGTAAATATATTGGTACTAAAGTGGATCCCTAAGGCATATATATAGTTGTATGTTTATATATATTTATAATTTTATTGCCTTTATTTCTTCTTTGCCCATTCTTTTTGCTTTTTTCCTTTTTTCTTTATTGAAGGAGTTATTGTTAAATTTTTTTTCCCTCTCTGCTTTCCCCCACTTTTTTTTTTTTTAGACACAGTCTCACTATGTTGCCCTCGGTGGAGTGCTGTGGCATGGCAGTTCACATAAACCTCTAACTCTCTTGGGCTGAGTGGTTCTCTTGCCTTAGCCTCCCAAGTGGCTGGGGCTGCAGGTGCCCAATATAGTACCCAGCTGTTTTTTGGTTGTGGTTGTCATTGTTGTTTGGCAGGCACTGGGCTGGGTTTGAGCCTGCCACCTTTGGTGTGCGTGGCTGGTGCCTTGGCCACTGGGCTACGGATGCCAAGCCCTCCCCTTCCTCTTATGGTTGCTGAGAAGGCTTACATCAGGCTATTCGAGTTTTTCTTTTTTGTTTTTGATTGTTTGTGTTTCTGTTTGTGTGTCTGATTTTTGTGTGTTTGTTCATTTTGTATTAATGTGCCTTGTGTTCTGCTAAAATCTCAAGTTGGCTATTTTCCCTAACTCCAAATTTTCCATTCAACAAGAGCAAAGGGGGTTGGGAGATGATAGCCAACTGAAGCCAACTTTTAACAGAAGCTCCCTTCCAGAGGGAGAGATAACAGCCAGAAAGAACCCAACAAAGTGGAAGGGTGGGAGCCAAGCTGAGAGAAGAGATTGATAATTGCATGTCTTTTCTCCTGAGGCAAGCTACAACTCCAAGGAAACAAATTTCAGGTACAGAACCCACCCCAAAGAGGATGTGTATCCATCCTCTCCCCCAAGAGAGTCACTGGCTTGCTTGCTGTGAGATCTCTACTAGTGAGCAGTGAACTGAGGTCCTCCTCTCTCACAGCACAGGAGTGAGTTGCTGGAAGCTGGGACTCCTTCTCCAGAGAGTCCCTGCTGTGAGCCTAGGCATTCTCTTGTCTAGCATGAAAGTTGAACAAATATTTTCCCTGCCACTTTGCACTCGCAATCTACCCTTCCCCCTGGCCTGGCAGTCTAGAAGCCCAACCCCTGCAGAGACCAGAACGTTTGTGGTTCTTTGTTAAGACTGGGCATTGCATAGTCTGAGGGAGTGCAGCCACACTGTAACTGTGAATCCGGTAACAGTGAGAAAGGCATGGGGGCGGGGGGGGGGAGGTGTTTAGCTTGGGTCTGAGAATTTGATCCAGTGGGGGTCAAATTCAGAGAGACACTTCCCCAAATCTGTGGACTGCCAGAGGGAGCTAGTTCTTGCATTGCAGGGATACCAGAGGAGCAGAGTGGCTGGGGCAGAGGCACAGTCTCTCAGGGTGAAAAACATTTGCTTCTTTGTTAACCTCTGGTTTGGAACAAGCTCAGGGGAAACACTTCCCAGTTTCCATTGAGTGCCTGAGGGAATCAGACTTCAACTCCCCCAGCTGGCTGGTGGCAGAGCGTGGTCACTTGGATGATGTGGCATTGACTTCACTCTGACTCCGGCAGGCCCAAATCCCTGGTGCATTTGCTCATTGGAGGGAACTGGGTCACAGCCCCATGGGGCTACAAGTGCCTCGGTGTGATGGAGGTGCAAGGTGGGGCAGGAGGAACCAGCCCCCCTGGACTATTTTGCTGGGCAGGCCTTTCTGACTCCACAGAGCACCAGAGTGGGTTACACTTGAGTTGCCAGTGGACCCCCACTGCCTAGATGTTTAAGGCCTTTTGAATTCTCCCACCTGATTGGTGATTGTGTTGAATGGGACAATTGATTTGGAACTCTTGACCTGGGCCAATCACCCAGGGACCCACCAAGGTTGTACCCTGGTTATGTTGTTGTGGGAGAGTGGGATTCTCCTCTTCCAGTTGTCACCTGAGGGGGGGCAGGGTGTCTTAGCTGCTTAAATATCTCCACAGCTGAGATTTCAGCCCAAAGCCACTACTTCACTAGGATTGGACTAAGACTAGCTGAATACAGGTCAGAGCCAGTTAGCCCCACCACACCAAGCAGGTCCTCAGAGTTTCAGGCTATAGTTCTTAATGAGACCTTCGTAAAGATCTAGGGGGAAAGCCTCAATCACCAGTCTCAGTTCTTTGGTAAAGGGCCAGTTAATTAAAACTCCAGGAGCCCTCAATTCACTTTCACCTTACCAGCTTCTCTAGCCAAATGGTAAAAAATAATCATGGGGTGGAATCAGCAGAAAAACTCTGGCAACATGAATAATCAGAGTAGATCAACTCCCCCAAGGAATGATGAAAGAGACACAACAGAAGATTCCATCCATAAACAAATGGCTGAGACGTCAGAAATTGAGTTCAGAATTTGGATGGCAAATAAGATTAACAGAATGGAGGTAAAGTTGGAATTAGAAATTCAAGGAGGAAAAAAAAAAAAAAGAAATTCAAGGAGGAATTCAAAAGTTGTCTCAAGAAGTCAATGAATTCAAAGACAAAATGACCAAAGATTTTGACACATTGAGGCAAGAACTTGCAGCCCTCAAAGATCTGAGAAATACAGTAGACTCCCTCAGTAACAGAATGGAGCAGGCAGAAGAAAAGATCTCTGTCACTTTGTCTCAAAAGTGACAAAGCTTTTGAACACTCCCAAATGCTCAAAGAGAAAGAGAAGTGGAGAGCAAAAATGGATCATTCCCTGAGAGAATTGTGGGACTATAGGTGAAAGGCCCATATGCCTCTGGCCAAAAAAAGCTGTTTGAGAGAGAGCAGTGAAAAGAATTTGTACAGGTATACTTGTGAGAAACTGAGGCAGAATCCCATATGGCCAGGTTGGTTGAGGGCATAAAAATCCCCTGACCTAAGGTCAGCATGGTCGGTTGCGGGTGTAAAACTCCCCTGACTTAAGGGCCACATGGGAGTGGAGGCTTGCAAATAAGTTTTCTGTATGTCTTAGAAATTTCTTAATTATGCCTTGCTTAAAATTGAAATAACTGCCTCCAAACAGTGAGTCCAGCAGGGCGGGTATTTAATCCACCTTCCTCCTCTAAGCCTCAGGCTTCATCAGATAAGAACAAAAGTAATGGCTGACAACATATTCTCCATTAAGTTATGTTCAAAAGGATTATGTTAGATAAAGTAATATCAGTTAAACCATAGATTACTAGGGAGAAACTACTCACAAGATAGTCACAAGATGTTTGCTCATGAGATGGATTATGGATTGTAATGAATATTAATGAAGTCATTGGTGTACAGTGCACATGTGCAGAGGGATTGTAATGAATATTAATGAGGTACAATGCACATGTACATAATGGACTATATAAGCCAGGAGAGAAAGAAATAAACTTGTCACATGCCTGAGAAAGCTGTGAACCCCTTTATTTAAATATACAATTTCAATATGTGAGTTTATGCTGCATGACATCACTTCTCCATGAGACCCTAATGGCAACATGGGACCACTCCAAAAAGGCAAATATTTGCATTATTGAAATCCCTGAAGGAGGTGAGTATAGTCCAAAAGGCACAGATACTCTACTCCAAGAGATAATTGAGGAGAACTTCCCAAGCATGGCAAGAGATATTGAAATTCAGATAGCAGACAGTTTCAGAACCCCAGCACAACTCAACCCAAATAAAGCATCTTCTAGACATACTGTAATTAACTTTGCCAAAGTTAATATGAAGGAGAAAATCCTGCAGGCAGCCAGATGTAAGAAAATCATAACCTATAAGGGGAAGAATATTAGAATGACTGCAGATCTCTCTGCTGAAACTTTTCAAGCCAGAAGAGGATGGTCATCGACCTACAATATTCTAAAACAAAACAACTTTCAGCCCAGGATCCTGTATCCAGCTAAACTGAGCTTCATTTATGATGGAGAAGTTAAATACTTTAATGATGTACACACATTGAAGAAATTTGCCATAACTAAACCAGCTCTTCAGGATATTCTCAGACTCATTCTCCATAATGATCATCCCAATGATCTACCACCAAAGTAAATTCACTCTGAAATTCTTGACCAAAACCCAATTTCCACAGTGGTGAAAAGATTTAAAATGTCCACTGGACTGCCAAAAAACTGACACTCAAAATATTACCAGGCTTATGAATACTCTCAATTAATGTGAACAGCTTACAGTGTCCTCTTAACAAGCATAGGTTGGCTGACTGGATACAAAAACTCAGGCCAGATATCTGCTGTATACAAGAATCTCATCTTACCTTAAAGGATAAATATAGACTCAGGGTGAAGGGATGGATATCCAGGCAAATGGAAATTAGAAAAAAGTATGGGTGGCAATTGTATTTGCAGAGACATTATGCTTTAAACAAAAGTAATAAAAGACAAGAACAGTCACTTCATATTTGTTAAGGGAAACACTCAACATGATGAGATGTCAATTATTAACATTTTTGTGCCCAATCAAAATGCACCTCAATTTATAAGGGAGACCCTAACAGACATGAGCAATTTAATATCTTCCAGCACCATAATAGTTGGAGATTTTAACACCCCTTTGGCAGTGTTGGAAAGACCCTCCAATAAGAAACTAAGCAAAGAAATTTTGGACTTAAACTTCACTATACAACAATTGAATTTAACAGACATCTATGGAACATTTCATTCTAACAAAACTGAATATACATTCTTCTCCTCAGCCTATGGAACATCCTTCAAAATTGATCACATCTTAGGTCATAAGTCTAACCTCAGCAAATTTTAAAATATAGAAATTATTCCTTGTGTTTTCTTGGATCATCATACAATAAAAGTTGAACTCACCAATAGCAGGTATCTGCATACTCATACAAAGACGTGGAAACTAAATAACCTCATGCTGAATGATAGCTGGGTCACAGATGAGATTAAAAAGGAAATTGCCAAATTTTTGGACTAAAACAATAATGAAGACATGAATTATCAGAAACTGTGGGATACTGGAAAGGCAGTCCTATGAGGGAAATTTATAGCATTGCAAGCCTTCCTCAAGAGAACAGAAAGAGAGAAAATCAATAACTTAATGGAGCATCTCAAGCAATTAGAAAAGGAAGAACATTCCAATCCCAAACCCAGCAGAAGAAAAGAAATAACTAAAATTAGAGCAGAATTAAATGAAATTGAAAATAAAAGAATTATTCAAAAGATTAATGAATCAAAAAGTTAGTTTTTTGAAAAATTCAACAAAATTGACAAACCTTTGGCCAACCTAACCAAAAACAGAAAATTAAAGTCCCTAATATCATGAATCAGAAATGACAAAGTTGGGTGGCACCTGTGGCACAGTGGGTAGGGCCAGGCCCATGTACTAGTGGTGGCAGGTTCGAACCCAGCCCTGGCCCAACTGCAACAACAGCAACAACAACAAAATGGCTAGGCATTGTGGCAGGCACCTGTAGTCCCAGCACCTTGGGAAGCTAGGCAAGAGAATCACCTAAGCCCAGAAGTTGGAGGTTGCTGTGAGCTGTGATGTCACAGCACTCTACTGAGGGCGATAAAGTGAGACTCTGTCTCTAAAAAAATAAAATAAAATAAAAAGAAATGACACAGGTGAAATAACAACAGACAACTCAGAAATTCAAAGAATCCTTAATGAAGACTGCAAAAAACTTTATTCTCAGAAATATGAAAATCTGATAGAAATTGACCAATACTTGGAAGCATGCCAACTTCCTAGACTTAATCAGAAAGAATTGGAAATGCTGAACAGATCTATATCAAGTACTGAAATAGAATCAACTATACGAAATCTCCCAAAAAAGAAGAGTCCAGGACCAGATGGTTTCACATCAGAATTCTACCAATCCTTTAAAGAGGAACTAGTACTTACATTACTTAACCTTTCCCAAAACATTGAAAAAGAAGGAATACTACCCAACACA
>NW_003852725.1:37589-39269 GCF_000181295.1 Otolemur garnettii
ATGCAAAAATATTCAATAAGATCCTAGCAAACAGAATCCAGCAACATATCAAACCAATTATACCCCATGATCAAGTGGGTTGTATCCCAGGGTCTCAAGGTTGGTTCAATATATGTAAATCTATAAATATAATATGTCACATAAACAAAATAAAAAAACAAAGACCATATGATTCTCTCAATAGATGCAGAAAAAGCTTTTGACAATATCCAGCATCCTTTCATGATCAGAACCCTTAAGAAAATAGGTATAGAAGGAACTTTTCTTAAACTCATAGAGGCCATCTACAGCAAACCCACAGCCTATATCATACTGAATGGAGTAAAACTGAAAACATTTCCACTCAGATCAGCCACCAGGCAAGGTTGCCCATTGTCTCCATGGCTTTTTAACATTGTAATGGAAGTCTTAGCCATCGCAATCAGGCAAGAGAAGGCAATCAAGGGTATACAAATAGGGTCAGAGGAGATCAAACTTTCACTCTTCACAGATGATATGAATTTATACCTGGAAAACCTCAGGGACTCAACCACAAAACTCTTAAACATGATCAAGGAATAAAGTAGCGTCTCAGGATACAAAATCAATACTCACAAATCAGTAGCTTTTATGGATACAAATAATAGTCAAGCCCAAAAAACAGTCAAGGACCTTATTCCCTTTACACTTGTGCCAAAGAAGATGAAATATTTGTGAATTTATCTAACAAAGGATGTGAAAGATCTCTATAAAGAGAATTATGAAACTCTGAGAAAAGAAATAACTGAAGATGTTAACAAATGGAAAAACATACCATGCTCATGGCTGGGAAGAATCAACATTGTTAAAATGTCCATATTCCCCAAAGCAATTTACAAGTTTAATGTAATCCCTACCAAATCACCACTGTCTTACTTTAAAGATCTGGAAAAAATAGCACTTTGTTTTATATGGAATCTGAAAAAACCTCAAATAGCAAAGACATTACTCAGAAATAAAAACAAATCAGGAGGAATCACGTTACCAGACTTCAAACGATACTATAAATCTATTAGTGATTAAACAGCATGGTATTGGCACAAAAATAGAGAAGTAGATGTATGGAACAGAATTGAGAACCAAGAGATGAACTCAGACATTTATCATCATATGATCTTTGATAAGCCCCCCAAAAATATAAATTGAAAAATATAAATTTAACAAATGGTACAGGGAGAATTGGCTGATGACTTGGTCTTCTAAGACTGAAACTGGACCCACACCTTTCACCATTAACAAAAATTGACTCTCACTGGATAAAAGATTTAAACTTAAGACATGAAACTATAAAGATTCCTGGAGAGAGTGCAGGGGAAACACTTGAATAAATTGGCCTGGGAGAATAATTTATGAGGAGGACCCCCCTGGGTAATTGAAGCAACACCAAAAATATATTTCTGGGATCTGATCAAACTAAAAAGCTTCTGCACAGCCAAGAACACAGTAAGTAAATCAAGAAGATAGCACTCAGAATGGGAGAGCATATTTGCAAGTTATGCTTCTGACAAAAGTTTGATAACCAGAACCACAGAGAATTCAAACTTACTAATAAGAAAAGAACAAGTAATCCCATTTCATTGTGGGCAGGGGACTTGAACAGAAGCTTCTCTGAAGATAGGTGCATGGCCTACAGACACATGAAAAAATGCTCATCATCTTTTT
>NW_003852725.1:40175-54070 GCF_000181295.1 Otolemur garnettii
ATAATGCAAGGGTACATGTCGGATCTATTAAGTATAGAGTATAAATGTCTTAACACAATAATTAAGTAAATGAGATGAGGTATATATTAACCAGTGTGATGTAAGTGTTCCTAATTCTATATGAAATCAGCACATTGTACCCCACAAATGCATTAATGTATATATGATCTATGTGTTTATGATTTAATTTAAAAAAAGAATGGAAAAGCAAATATCCAGTGTACGCAATACTAATATGAAACCAGCAGATGAACAACTACCCACCCACATGAGAGAAAAATACAATTAAATTCAAGAAGAGGGGGAGAGCAGTAGAGGGAGGGGGATGGGTGTGTTCTCACCTAAAGGGCACAATGTAGGGGTACATGGCACACCTCCTGAGTGAAGGGCTCAACTACAACTTGGACTTTACCTAACAAACACAAACAACGTAACCTAATCATTTGTACCCTCATATAAATCTGAATTTATAAAAAGAAAAAGCAATCAAACATGAAATATCTGAGTTTTCTGGGAATATTATATTAAAAACTAAATACACATAGTAAATTCTTAAAGTAAAAGAAATACAAATAATAATAATAATATCTCTTCTGTTCACAGATTCTTCAAGGGGCAACATCAGCAACAATAAATGGAAATGTCCCCAATAAAGTCAAAGTCATCTGTATACCTTCCTCATGATCACTTCATTTGTTTTTTATCAACTGTATGAAATGAAAGTAATTGATATATCTGTCACTTTGCATCTCCAGACCCACTCTTTGTTCTTTGCCCAAGTACCAGAAAACTGGAGCAACTGCCATGTCACCTCCACCAAGGAGGGACCTTCTGTGAGGGGAGGAAACTAATACTAGATGACTCATCTCTCTTTCTGAGATGAAAGACCCTGTTGTTATCCTAGTGCCGGTCTACACAGGACACCCAATGCCTCAAAGACTCCCAGGGAGCCTGGGATGGTGACCAAAGTGATCCAGGCAGGGAAGCTTCAGGATGACTCTGTCAGGTCAAGATAAAGAATGAGCCTTCCCTGAGAGCAGCCAGGCCTGGGTCCAGGTGTGATGTTACCTGTTCCTAATGAGGTAACACTGGCAGGTGTGGCTGTGGTCATAGCTCTGGATATCCTGTGATCCTGACCTATCAATTTAATCTTCTCCTCCAGGCAGGGTGTGTTGTCTCTAAGGGCTGCTTTTCACATCAGTGCTTCTTTGCACTTAACAGATTCTGTACAGACAACCAGTAGTCCCTTACTCAGCCACAGCATGTCAATGGGCATGATCTAGATAAACCTTGGGTTCCCGCCACCAAGAGGCCCTTCATGTTTACAAGGCCCATGTTGATCTCTCCTCAAGCTGCAAAATATGTCTGTCCTGTGTTTTTTGTATATCCTCAGTCCAAAGTTTGCTGCTGTGTCTTGCAAATTCCAGATGGAGGCCAAGTCCAAGTCTTACATGCAGATTCTAGTTGGGAATCCCATGTGCTCTGCATTCTTGGGCATTATAGGGAAGGAAGGGGAGCAGGAGAGATTTCCCCCATTAATCCAGCTCTATAGCATCCTGAAGAAGCCAATGCCTCACAGTTAGAATTTGGAGCTGGAGATTTAGGGACCTACAGGAGCAGGCAAGCAGCAGAAACCTCTGCACATCTCTGGCATTTGGGCAAAGAAAGCAACAGGAGTAGAGGTCTTGAGAGTGACCCTTTTGCAATAAAAGAATTGCCTTGAGATTCTCATTTATCTAGTACGCTTTTCTTTTTTCTTTTCTTTTCTTTTTTTTTTTTGAGACAGAGTCCACTTTGTCACCCTTGGTAGAGTGCTGCAGCATCACAGCTCGCACCAACCTCAAACTCCTGGGCTTAAGTGATTCTCTTGCCTCAGTCTACCAAGTAGCTGGGATGCCAGGTGCCCACTACAATGCCCAGCTATTTTATAAAGACAGTGTCTGACTCTTACTCAGGTTGGACTCAATTTTGTGAGCTCAAGTCGTCCACCTGCCTTGGCCTCCCAGGGTGCTAGGATTACAAGAGTCAGCCACCGTGCCCAGTCACCAATATTATTATTATTATTGTTATTGTTATTATTATTTTATTTCTCATCATAGGAAAAAATTTAAAAGATATATTATGCACTGCACATGTCTGCAAACTCTTTATCCCTTTCTGAAATTTGTAGTCTATATTTTCAGCACACACTCTCATAATTAAAATACTGTGCTAGACACAACCTCTTACGTTACCAGCAAATACCATGAAGATAGATGTGCTAAGATTTTTCTTCCTAATACAACTTAGGCAAACAGCTGAGTATTTGTTGAAGTCATCCTTTAATTTTTAACAGGGTAAAGATATTTTCTAAGATTCTAAACTTAAGCTAGAAGTTGGGGCAAATCCCCACAGCACACATGGGAATTAGTGTCCCTCTGCCTGGACCAGAGCTTCTCACCCTGGCTGCACATTACAATCACTATGCTGGGGAGGGAGGTCGACATAAACCCAAGTAACAGCAGGCTGATTAAATCTCAGTCCCTGGAGTAGAACTTGCTTACTGATATGATCGATAGTTCTCCATGTGATTACAGAGTGGCCAAACCAAAAACCATGTGTTAAAGCAAAATCTTTGGGTGACCAGTTGGAAATGATTTCTGAATTGATTATAAACACATTTATTGCTGGGTTGTGGCCTTTCAGTCTTACCTGCATTACCTACATACTATCCTTTGCTATCCTTTGCCCAACAGATCTCTGCTACTCATTTTGTTCCTGATTCAACTCAGTTCCCCGTGTGCTGGGTGCGCACTATGTGCAGGGCCCTGGGCTAGGTGCCCTGGCCTCAGGAAGCATCACTGTGGGGAGGACTTTTCTGGGAGAAATGCATCCCCACAAATAAAAATTGTGCTCCTTACCAAACTGAAGTCTATTTGAAAGACCTAGCAAGTTAAACAAGGTTTAGGACATGAATAAATACCTCAGAATGTTAGTGCTCATTTGATGATGTCCAGAGTCGAGGTATCCCACAGTAACACAAAACAAAACATTGCTATTATTCTGAGGTGCTAAGTTACAAAATGTGTGCAAATATGGGAAATGTAAACTTATTATTGATGTATAATATGCATACAGAAATACATGCACAAAGTCTTCATGGAAAGCTTGATGAAGTACCACAAAGCCAGTACACTTGTGTAACCGAAAAATAGAACCAGCCTGACTCATGCCCCTGGCAATCACTTTCTTCCTCTTCCTCCCCAAAGGCAACCGCTTAACAAGATCTTAATAGCTAAAATCGTATGTTAACCTCATTTTGTTACACAAGTGATTTATGACAGAAACTTTTGAACATATACAAAATATTATAATAAACTTGGGAACTTGCCTGAACTTCTAAACATGTGCCATTTTTTAAAAATCTACAATTCAATTCACTCTCCGCTCTTCATTTTATAGTAACTTTCATGAAATATGATATATATACATTAAAAATACACTATTAATTGTACTCTTTGACACATTGATGCACATATATAAAGTCTGCTCTTGTAAGGATAGAATTGCCTCAATTAGCAACCATTAATGTGCATGTGAATCATCTAAAAATATTAAAGTACAGCTTTTAAAGAATAGGTGTGAGTTTTGCCTGAGAATTAGTATTTCTAACAAAGTGTAAATCCATAGAACATATGATAATTACTAGTTTGCTTTTATCTAAGGTGAATAAAATTTGATGAATAAAATTAAGAAAAATTGATTTTGAGTGAAAGGACCAAACAAAACACCCGTGAAATACAGTTAACTGTAGTAGCATTTCTTTTCTTTCTTTTTTTTTTTTTTTTTAGAGACAGAGTCTCACTCTATCTCAGTAGAGTACTGTGATGTCACAGCTCACAGCAACCTCTAACTCCTGGGCTTAGACAATTCTCTTGCCTCAGCCTCCCGAGTAGCTGGGACTATAGGTGCCCGCCACAACGCCCGGCTATTGTTTTTTGCAGTTTGGCCAGGGCTGGGTTCGAACCCTCTACCCTTGGTACATGGGGCTGGTGCTCTTACACACTGAACCGCAGGCACTGCCCTGTAGTAGCATTTCATTCATAATCACTTAAATTTACCAAACAATTTTACAATAATTTTGGCAACCAAATTTAGCAAAATATCTATGATGGTTTCCATGGAAATGATCCCTGAGAGTAAAAGAAATTTAGTATTGTAAGAGGCAGCTGGTTGAAAACAGCAAAAGTTTGAAAGTATATTTCCTTCTCAGTAAGTAGCAGACTGCTTTCCACCCATATTTGGCCTTCACAGAGTTACACACCAAGTGCAAAAAATTCCTATAGTTTTCTATTAAAATTACATTTTAATGCCCTTATAAAATTTAACTCAGTTTCTTAAATATTAAATAACTTAAAATTATTTATGTGAAATTATAATGTTTCATTTAAACACAGGTTTACATAATTTCATCACACAGTGTCTGTTTATCTGCCTTCAGGATTCTCTGGGGTCCCCCATTTGCACAGACACCAGAGCTGGGGAACCAGAGACTCACCACACACAGGCTGTTCCCTGCCTCTTTTCCATCTTCAGGGCATCTGTTCCTCAGTTATGTGAGAATGGAGGGTGGGTACTGCCTAACATAGACAGTTCCAATCCTGGGCACTCTCCTCAGAGAAGGTGACCAACTGATCCTTTTAGGGAACCCTTCTTGAGAAGTGGCTGAGCCCCCTAAGATGTGAGGGCTCTGAGCAGTAGGTATACACTTCTCAGGAGGCAAGGATGAGGCAGCTGATCTGAGTCTGGAGCTCCATCACTTCTTGTTCCATGTCCTCAAGACAGTTCTGAGGGGGTGTTCTGGAACTTATCTAGATGGTAGAGGTTGGAGGACAGGGTGGGCTTTGATAGGACTCAGGTGAGTTTTGTCATGGGAGGAAGGAGGTCAAGGCTCAGCATGTGGGCTGTTGTCATTATGGTCACTCATGTTGCCTGTTTGGGTTCAAGTCTATTTTCACAATGGAGGAGGATGGAAAACCTGATTGGCTTGCAGATCTCATCTCTGATTGTCTTCAGATGGTGAGATCTTGAAGGGGTTGGATCTCTGTATCTTTAGGAAATTGTGGAAAGTCTCATTGAGAACCTGAGAATATCAATTGCCTGGCGCTTGAATCCTCTTTTGGAGACCTGACTACATACATGCTTGGCAGGCAGAACGTTGCAATTGCACTCATATCAGCAGAACATTTTGCCAGAAGTTAGGGAAGTGGCCAAGCCATATATGTTCATGGGTTATGAGGAATATCATGAGAGCAAACATCAGGCCTGCTTACTGTTATCTTGGCAATGAGTGTCCAGTTCTGGCCAAAGTGCCTGGTTCCAGCGTGGGGCCAATTGGAACAATTCTCATTCTAGCCTTTCTCTGTCCATGAGGTGAATAGAAGCCCAGTTCTTGTCTTGCTGGGAGGCTATGCCAAGTGCACTGATCACATCTCAGCTTTTTTTTTTTTTTACAGCTGGCTGATTTGGAATACTGGATCCAGGAAAGATTTATTCCTTTTTTTTTTTTGAAGTTTTTGGCTGGGCTGGGTTTGAACCCACTCTGGTATATGGTGCCAGCACCCTACTCCTTTGAGCCACAAGCGCTGCCCCAGATTTATTCTTGAATGTGTAGACCGACATCAACTTGCTAGGACAATGTGAGAGAGACAGCATTCAAATAAAATGCTAAGAACCCCTGACAATGAAGAGTATAAGCACAAAAAACAACAACAAAGAAAGATGCAGGATGTAAGAAAATATTGTACATAAAGAGGCATTCAACTTCAATGGTGGATAGAAAAAATAAATTACAAAATACATGTGGTTTGTGTGACCTTCAGACTGAAAAATTAAATGGTTCCTACTTCTGTCACTTTTAATGTCAGTAGTTTGTACATACTTGTATAGGATATAAATGATCAATAAATTTTTGGAGAACAATTCAGGAATATGTATCAAGACTTGAAATGTGTATGTTCTTGCATATAAGATCCTATTTCTTAGAAAGCATTTGATAAGAACATTTGAACATCTGTATAAAAATGCCCACTATTATTATTTTTTTTCCTTTTATTAAGTCATATACACATAGATCACGAATACATTTATGCATTTGTGGGGTACAATGTGTTAATTTTTTATACAATTTGAAGTGCTTACATCAAACTAGTTATGTATTAACACAATAATCAAGTAAATGAGGCAAAAGCTATATTATTATTTTTTTAAAGGCAGAGACCTACTATTTAGCCAAGGATATGATGCAATGGCATCATTGTAGCTAACAGCAACCTCAAATTCTTGGGCTCAAGTGATCGTCCTGCCTCAGCCTCCCAAGTAGCTGGGACTATAGGCACCTGACATGAGGCCTGGCTTTTTGTTTATTTCTTGTATTTTTAGTAGATATGGGGTCTTATTTTTGCCTAGGCTGCTCTTGAACTTTTGAGCTCAAGCAATTCATCCATGATTACAGGTGTGAGCCACCATGCCTGGACCCCACACTAATATATACATTAGTCTCAAGCTGTTGCCCTGGGTAGAATGCCGTGGCATCACACTCACAGCAAACTCAAACTCCTGGGCTTAAGCGATTCTCTTGCCTCAGCCTCCTGAGTAGCTGGGACTACAGGCACCCACCACAAACGCCTGGCTATTTTTTGGTTGTAGTTGTCGTTGTTGTTTGGATTTGAACCCAACAGCCTCTGTGTATGTGGCTGGTGCCCTATCTGCTGAGCTACAGGCGCTGAAACCCCCCCCCCACTATTATTGTGATAGTAAATATGGAAATAATATAAAAAGAAGAAAGAAATAAACGGAGAAGGAGAATACACATATTTGAGGAATCCTTTTGTATATCCTGGGTTTTTAGGATAATCTATACCTAAGAAAGTCACAAAGACAAAGTAAATAAAGGATCTCATGAAGACCAATTAAACAGGGAACCAGGAAGAAAAACACCTTAGAAGTCCATTTACTTTCAGTTTGCTGATGCTTCAATTGAAGTCTCCTGGGAATCTGTAGCTGTAGGATTTTCCTTTGTTTTTTCTTTCTTTCTTTTTTTTTTATTAAATCATTTGTACATAGATCATAAATACATTTAGGCTACTATGGGATTCAATGTGTTGATTATTTGTACAAATTGGAGTGCTTACATCCTACTAATCAACATAGCCTTCACCTCATTTACCAAACTACAGGATTAAGACGTTTGTGCTCTACACCTGATAGATCCAACTTGTACTTGCAATATGCTCCATAGGCGTGTTAACTTTCTTTTCTTTTCTTTTTTTAAAATTTCAGGTTAATATGAGGGTACATTTGATTAGGATACATTATTTGCATATGTAATATAACATCCAAAGTCTGAGTTGCACTTGAGTCCTTCATCCAGGGAGTGTATCCTATATACCTACATTGTACCTGATAGGCAGGAATTTACCATGTCCTCTCCCCATCCCTTTTCTTAAATTTAGTTTTTTCCTCATGTGGGCCTATAGTTATTGATCTACTATTTTCAGATTAGTACTGAGTACATAGGATGCTTGCTCTTTTATTCTTTATATACTTACTTAGGAGAATGTTCTCCAAATCCAACCAGGTAAATACAAAAGATGCAAAGTCTCTATCTTTTTATGGCTGAGTAGTATTCCATGGTATACATATTGTGGTAAAATAACACATTTTCTTCTGGGCAGATACATTGAATTGTGGGATAAAATGAGTAGTCTACTTTAAGCTCTTTGAGGTGTGTCTATATCTCTTCCCAAAAAAGATGTACTAGTTTGTAATCCCTCTAACAGTGCCTAAGTACACCCCTCTCTCCACACCCACGCCAGCATCTGCAGCTTTGTGACCTTGAGATGTGGGCTATTTTTAGTGGTGTTAGGTGATATCTCAAAGTAGATTTGATTTACATTTCTCCAATGATTTGAAATGATGAGCGTTTTTTCATGTATGTTGGCCATTCATCTGTCTTCTCTAGAAAAAGTTCTGTTCATGTTACTTGCCCCTTGATTAATGGCCTTGTTTCCTCTTTTCTTGTTGATTTGCTTGAGTTCTTTGTAGATTATGTTTACTAGTGCTTTGTTCAATTCAGAGCATGGAAACATCTTCTCTGATTCTGAAGGTTGACTATTTGCTCTGTTAATTATGTCCATAATGTTGCAGAAGCTTTTAAGCTTGATCAGGTCCCATTTATTTATTTTTGCTGTTGCTACATTTGACAATGGAGTCTTCTTTATGAATTGTTTCCCAAGCCCCCCATGGTTTTCTGATGTACAATCAGATATATCTTCATTTCAACTCCACTGCTGTTCTACCTGCCATATGCAGTTTAAAGGTATCCCCATACACTTGCCTAAAATGGTTCACCACATGTAGCATGAGCTCCTGAGTGACAACCTCGAAAGTATACTGTGCTCTTTGCATATTTTTGTTGAGTTCCTCTATCCATGCTTGGAGAAGGCTATAGTAAAAGAGTAAATGGGAGATGTTGGAATTCCAATGTCCAAGGATGTTTTCAACCCTTAAGATGTCACACCTTTGCCTTTTGTTTCTTCTTGATATATGGTCCCAGAGTCTGAGGGTTCCAGGGCTTCTTTGATTACATATTCTGCTCATTTTTTGTATTTGAGGCCAAGGAGTCTGGGACAGGGTCTCACCCTACATTTCAATGGGCACTTCATTATCTTGACCATGTGCCCAAAGACTTGATCATTTTTCTACATTCTCTGGGGTAGAGAAATAGGAAGGTCAGTGTGTCAGTTCCAATCACAAGCAGTTTTCAAAAGTTAATGTTAGAAGAGGGCTTTTGTTTTTGTTTTGTTTAGTTTTTAATTTTTGGATTTGGGTAATTTTTTAGAAGACATCACAGAGAAGTGGCCTGTAAAGCATCTGGGAACTCAAGATACAATAGTCATGTCTGCAGCCTATTTTAAACAGAAACAGAAAAAAAGAACAAAAGGAACAAGAACAATAATGATCCAACTACTTTAACTGCTCAGACTGTGGATGCTGAATAAATTCTAAGGAGCACAGTGGCACTACCAGAAAGACTAAAGTAAGGTGAGGTCTAGAGGGGAAGTTTCTCTCTTCAGCTGGACTTTTTGTTGCTTCTAGAATCAATAGTCACTAAGGTTAACATCTGTTCTAATCAATTTACCCAGGCACATTGACTAATGCCTGTAATCCTAGCACTCTTGGAGCATGAGGCAGATGGATTGCTGGAGCTCAAGAGTTTGGCCAAGAGGGAGACCTTGTCTCTACTAATGAAATGGTGGGCCCCTGTAGTAGCTCCATCTACTCAGGAGCCTGAGGCAGGAGGATTACTTGAACCCAGGAGTTTGAGATTACTCTGAGCTAGGATGATGTCATGGCACTCTGGCCTAGGCAACATAGTGAGAGTCTGTCTCAAAAACAAAGAAACAAAAGTTTGTTCTGATAAATTCAAAGCAATAATATTTGATCTATTAATATCCCTCACTTGCAAGACAGAAAACGATATTTTATTTTGTTTGTACTTTTTTCCTGCATTTTTATTTTATCACATGGGTGTGTAATACAATCTAATACAACTTAATATTGGTCATTTTCAAACATTTGATAAATTATAACATTTTTGTATGTAATTTTTATCACTGAGTATTATTTTCTCTAAATGAAAAATATGCAACATGAATTCTGGTACCATACTGGAATCAGAAAACAAAAACCTGTCCCCAAGAGAATAAGAAATGTAGGGATATCAATAATGAAGAGGCTACATGCAGCAGACATGCTCCTGGATGTTTCTGATGGGAGGGGGCCTAATGCAGCTGCACATGAGCCCTTTCCTTTCCTCCACCTTCTCCTTTCCTCCTAAAACAGGGACACAGAGGATTTGACTAGCCTCACTTCCTAAGAAGTTCACACCACAGATCCTAACTTTCTAGGCAAGCTGTGGAATTTGCCCATTCTCTACAGCCTCATATAAGAGGCGTCTCTAACTGCCCCTGGGTGCAGATGCCATCTAGCACTGCCCATGGAGGCCACCCTCCCCATAAACCTTGCCTGAACTCTTCTCACTCCCTCACCACTGAATGACACAGCTTACACCTTTCAGTTTCCTTAGTCTAGACAGAAAAATTTAACAGAATAGCCCTAGGAGTTAAGGAACACCCCTGACTGCCATGGATAATGAGTTTTTCATCCAAAGCAGAGTCACATAACACCTGATGGGCTTCAAATGTTCCTCAAGTGCTTCATACCTTGAAGTAGCTTCCCCAAAGCTGAAGACACCATCAATTCAGAGGAATCAGGGCATTATCTGTTTCTCTGAGACACTGGCCAGTCAGGCCCTAGTTGGGATGAGGGTGATCAAGTTTGAGAGTAAAGGACCTAAACCATAATAACTTCCAGACTGATATTTGGTACCTATCCACGTAAATGGCTTGGTCAGTGTCCGACCACATATGCCTGGGACTTAGAGTTTTCCCTTGTGCTCTTAGCAGATCCCGGGTAAGCCAATTATTACTCTTCCTCATGCCTCATTTTCAACATCAGCAAAGAAGGCATCAGTGAGGGTAACATTTCCACATGGCACAGCTCATGTCACCTCCTGCCAAATGTGTTTATATTCTGCCCAGATGATTGATTTCCTAAAATCAGATGAACTGCTGCTCTGGCTGGAGAAAGCAGGGGTCAGTGGTATAGTGGACAGTGTCTCAGGCATCAGCCAGTTTCCACAGCAGTTTAGGATGCAGGTGGCTCCTTGGGTTGAAGGAAGCAGATGCTCTGGAAAGATCCTGGGTATGAAGGGAGAGAAAAAGGGGGCACGCAGTGGGGGGTGGACCCAAGTGGGGACCCTCTAGCTCGTGGCAAATGTGGGGGGAACTTGTCAGCCTCATACCCTACCCACCCCCAACCCCCATCCCCAACCCCCACCTGGACTGTGCCCTCTTGTTCCTGCCCAGGGACAGCAGGAGGGATCCAACAGCCACCTCCTGCCTTTGGAAAGAACGAGGCCTGCACCTCTCTTCTCCTCCCTCTGGAGCTGCACACCACCCTGGAGGTGAGATCATCTTCTGGATGTTGTACAATGAAAGGGCTGGGAGCTGCCACCTCCTAACCCTCCTGCCAGCACAGGCAAGGCCTGTGAGCCCGCTGCACATGGGAATTATAGTCTGGCCGCTGAGGCCAAAGAGCTGACAGCTGGTAAAGGGTTACAATGTCTTGCCCACCCTGTGATGGTGCCACCTTCGGTGCACCCCTACATGCAGGGCCAGAGCTGCCTTGTCTGCTATGGGGAACCTGGCTCCCCTAAAATCTCTCCTACTTAAGGGAAGTGAGCATGTTCAGGGTGACCAGTCTCACCCTGTAACTGTGACATGACGCCTTTAGGAGATGCCAGCTTCTGACCTGTCTTGCCAGAAGTTTGACTTTAACAGACCAGCTAGACCCCCAGGGGCTTTCTCAGTTTATTTGTTTATGGTCATAGTTGCCCTCATTGCTCTTTCCATCCACCCTCCACCTCCCCTTTCCTTTCACCCTTCTCTATTACCTTTCTCAGCCCTGCCATTTCCTCCCTCTCTGCCCTTCTGACCTCTCCATGGATAAACTCATCTCTCCTCCTGTTAGCCCAGATTAGATGGGGCCAGTGACTTGTATTTTTAAAGTAACCTTTCACTGAGAAGATACAGTACACACACCCCTGGCCCAGTTCCTCTTCCAACTTTGACATTTTCTCTGCTCCTCCAACCCTACTTGGTGAAGGAGATCTCTGAGAAGCAGGAAGCAGTCTTGATGGAAACAGTTAAAAATAAACAGAACAAAGCGTAGAGCAAATAAGCAAGAGAAAATGGGTATTTCAACATAGGGAGGAACTTATCTAAAGGCAGACAAGTGGAACCACAGGCCAGGCAGCACTTGTACTGACCACCCCATAAGGAGCAGTTAAGGTATAAAAGTAGGAATGTCACAATAGATAAATGTATTTTATAGGATATATAACAAGTAAAAGTTTGAGCAGTAGGTGGTGAACCATTTCCACCATCCCTCTAATGCTGAGCTTTCTCTTAACTTTGTAGAGCTCTTTTCTGTCTTTCAGTAAACCCTGAGTGTTTAACATAGTGTGCATTTTCTTCTATTTCATCCTACTTGTCCCGTCTGCTCACAAGAAGAGTTCCAATCAAGGAACACTGGCCACGTTACCTCTGGAGTGTCTTAAAGGGTATTTCTCCGAAGGCAGGTGGTCTGTATCCTGGCAACAGAGACTTGTCACTGCACACTTTCCTATGGGAGGCAGTTGCTCTTGTTACAAGGAGTGGTCCTAAGCCAGGGGTTTATTCCAGCCCACCCTCATCTGTTTTAGTGGTTGTCAGTGGTGTGTCTTTCAGTTCTTTGTTTGACCACCCAAGAACCTTCTGTTTAAAGTCCTAGCACATTTTCATGTTGGTGACCCATAGGCGGCACTTCTTTGGGGAATTATTTTGCTTTCTTCTAGACCAGTCAAGTATCAGCAAATACACAGTAAGATGAATGTCTTTTCTGGGATGACACAAGCTGTGTTGAGGTCCATCCACGGTGGAGAAGAGTGAAGAGTGGCCAACTGAAAGTTGAGTGTAGTCATGCCTCATGTGAAATGACCACTCCAGGGATCATTTTATTAGAACCTAATCCTTTCCATTGAATTTTTTTTTTACATGATGTAACTTGGGCGTTTACTCCTATGGAAGGTAAAACAGAGCCTAAGAGGCTGCTCCAAAGATTGGGAGGCTCATCCCACTGTCAGTGGAATTATTTTAGTTATATGGTCCCTTATACATTAACATATTGGGTAGAGGGGCTGATACCATCAGCTTACCCAGAAAGTCAAGATGCTTTGTATGCCTCATCACCTACTGCCCTTCTTGTAAGCAAGGAGGTATGGCAATATATGGTGAGAATGTTGGACCATTTTTTCAAATGTGTCCATCCTCATCCCTGCAAGAGTAGGTTTCTCTCTCACTTATTGAATTTGGATATAGCAGAGCACCTGAATGACTATACTACAACAGGCCAGAATGTGTCCAGCTGGGGTCCCCATGCCTTTATTTCTATGCCAGGGGAATATCCTTATAGTTATTATGGCCCCAATGGCAACAGACAGTGGATACTATCAATATTCCATGGAACCTGCAAGATAAGCTGAAATCCCCCCCACACTATTACAATAATGTATACCCTTTCTATTGCTTTTAATTTTACTAGCAATTCTTATTTTAGTATTTCAACTGCTTATGTCAATGCATATGCATTAAATAAGTGCTGCATGTGTTATCCTCAACCAGACATGGCCAATCCCATGAAAGTTCTAGGAATTCTCATGAATCCTAACCAGGCTTTTCAGGTAAAACTACTCACCCAATATTTCCAATGCAGTGATATATCTTGATGAGTTAGCATCAGTTTCTATAGCATGGTGTTTTCAACCTATTATGACTGCTGTATTCACAAATTTAATTCCTATATTTACTTGTGCCTCAAGACAAAACTGCATTAAGAAATGGCACTATTGGCTCAGTGCCCATAGCTCAGTGAGTAGGGTGCTGGCCACATACACTGCGGCTGGCAGGTTCAAGCCTAGCCGGGCCTGCTAAACAACAATGAAAACTGCAACCAAAATATAACCAGGAATTGTGGTGGGAGCCTGTAGTCCCAACTACTTGGGAGGCTGAGGCAGGAGAATCACTTAAGCCCAAGAGATTGCTGTGAGCTGTGATGCCACCGCACTCTACCAAGGGCAACATAGTGAGACTCTGTCTCAAAAAAAAAAAAAGATTTATAGATTAGGTAGAAACATAGATATACAGATGACTGAGAGACAGGCTTATTATTTCAATTTCAATTTCAGGGCAAAT